>NW_016158254.1:0-98063 GCF_001687245.7 Rhagoletis zephyria | reverse complement strand
TTTTTTACATACAAATGTATGTTTGTATGTATGTATGTACACGTACATCAATAAAACCTGTTTAATTTTACTACCATGACTCCTTTAAGTGAACAATAACCATTTAGCGAATGTAATTACAGACAATTAAAATTAAGAAAATTATGTGAAAATACATATAAATTTTTTTCATAATTATTTGTACAAGAAATACAAATCACGCTCCCACTACAAACGATCTGTAAAGCAAACACAGATTCAGTAAATGGGTAATGCCGACAAATTTTGCTTGCCGGACGTGCTTGGAAAGCCTAAATTATACAAAAAGTTTTTGCTGTATAAATAACACAAGTAACAGTTATGTGTATGGGAAAATAAGTAGTCAAAAAATAAATAAATCGCGAAATGTATACGTGTATACATATGTAAATCGTTGTTAGTTTTTATGCAGTGATAAATTTCAAAAGAGATAGGAGCGATTTGACGACTAGAAATTCGAAGTTACCGCAAGTCAAGCTTTTAAGCTGAATTTTTTCCATCTACTCATTTGGTATAAACTGTTTAGCATTCGACACTGGAATTTTTTTAGTTTCTTTTTAGGAATTTCACAACTCATCGCCTCTTGTAAAAACCAACAGACCTATTTTACTTAAATTTTTTTTTTTAAACTTAAAAATTTCAAAATACGCAAAACAATCAATGTACTCAGGATATTATGGGCGAAATATAGTAAAACTGCGTTTTTAGTTTTTCACTCTGATATCAGGATTCGTTTAAAGGACTTTGAAATTTCAAAAATATGATAAATTCAAAAAAATTCTTATAAAAATCAGTGTCATGTAGAATATTAATTCAATTTTTTTTTGACCTAATAAAGATTTTTAGGAAGAAATTCGAACATCTTGTTTATGTATATTATTTCTTAACATATAATTTTTTGAAAAATAAATATTGCAAATTTTCAAGGATTTTCATTCGTCCTTATGCACAACAAAGTTTATTTCTTTCAATTCTACGGAATTTTCTCTTTTTTTGTTATCCACAGTGTAACAGCCTGATTCTGTGCACTTGATAAATAAATTTTTTATTATTGTACATTTTTTATTATTTATCAAGAATTGGAGTTCTAGCAAAAGATCAAAAGCTTTTTTCTTGATAAATTATCAAGATTGAAAATGCTACTGACAAGCGTTTAAAAATTGAAATTTCATATGAAAATTATAAATTTTGTATATTAAAAAAAATCTATCATTTTAATACTGAATGTGCCCGAATTTGAACCTGCGTCACACAGAATTTATAGCCGACATCTCTACCTACGCGGCTACGGCAGTTAAAAGCTTTTTTTGCTTCATATATTTCGTATGTGACAATGAAATCAGTTCACCTCACGTGGAAATCGTAGAGCTTTTCATTTTATAAATACTGACACAGAATGCTATGGGAGCTTTTACTTGATAAAAATCTTGATAAAATTTCTTTACAAATAATTTATCAAGAAAACACAGAATTGGCGGTTAGTCTACATTGCACTGAAGTTTTTAAATAATTTTTTGAGTTAATGATATTTTTGAAATTGGAAAATCCTTTAAACAAAAATCCTGATGTCAGAGAGAAAAAAGAAATATGCAGTTTTACTATATTTTTGTCATATCGGGAATATGTTGATTTTTTTTTTGTCTGTAAAATTGTGTATTCCACCAAAGAGTCCTTGGCTAGCACATGGAGTTCGATTTTTCAGATTCAAGGGAAAACTGTAAAATTAAATGACTTTCTCATTAATGCTAATGCTTTTGACCATATTATTATCAATTTGCGACTGAGTAACTGAGCAGCAAATGTTTATAGTGTGTATATTAATTCTGTATTCGAGAGAAATTTTTGTATTATTGTATTTTTGTATCAAGTTTCTTTTCCGCGCCGTACAGTTTCAATATCCATCTTGTAAAATCTGCATCGCTACTGCGAGTTAGTACCTAGTTTAGTCAGGTGATAGTTCAGCAGGCAGTGCCCTGTAATTCGTAAGCTCTTCGTTTTAGGTTATACTATATTCCTAAAAATGATTTAGAAATGATCTAGACCTGGCGATTTCTTTGAGGTTCATCGCCTTGCCTGACCAGGGTGGATAGCTTTCCTATGCCACGGAGGGGGTGAAAGTGGAAGATGCTCCTTTCTCTGCAGGGTTTTTCGCCATCTCCTTGCCTTTAATACGAAAGTATCTCGGAATCCAGAGAACCCTAACTCGATTGCTCTGGCCAAGAGCGTTCAGCTTATCAAGGCACTCCATATTTATATTCAAACGAAAACAATGTCGTAAATTTGCTGAAAATGTGGAAACACTTGGATTTACTTTAAACTTGCCTGATTTCTTCTTATCTATATAAAAGATGCGTAAAGTGTTGAAAAAAGTATAAATGATTTACTTACATACTCACATATGTACATACATTCGTTCCTCAAGTTAACATGTTTTTTTTTCTATGTTATTAAACAGCAAAGCAACTAAGTAAGAAATTCTTGTTAAAAATATAAATTACCAGCGTCGCAACCAAATTAGGTTGTGCATTCAAACAATACGTTTGCATTAGCAGTAATGCATAACTAAATTTTTACTTTTAAGTATTTACTTGCTTAACATAAATTATTGGAAAGCAAGTAAAATAAAATTTTGTACAAATAAATAAAAAAAAATCAAGTTTTAATAAATGCTTGCTTTTCTAAAATAAAGTGTCGGTCAGGTTTTTTAGTTCCAACCGAACCAACCCACCAACCGAAGAAGACAAGATTAAATACAAATCCTAATCCATTTTAGCACAATCCCTATTGGCCAGTAGAGGTGTATCGACATCATCTAGCCTACTTGTTGGCGCCAAGCCGCTGGGCCCAGCAGCAACTGCTGAATGTTCCCTGTCCAAAAAATCATTTATGCTGTTGTCCTTTTCAGGATTTGGCAATTCGCTGGCCAAGTGAAAAATGACGCGTTTAAATATGAACTCTGAGAGATTGCTGCGTAGAAAAAATAAGAACATCCAATTCGAGAAATTGCACTTTTCAACAACAGCCGCCAATTCTTGGTAGTCGATGCGTCCAGACTTTGCAAAGTGTGAGAAGGTGAATTTTGTAAAACGAACGCTGAAAAATTAAAAAAAGTGGAGAAATAAAATACAATATATCACAAATAATGATTCGTATGGAATATGCATGTATGCAAAGAAATATCAGCAAAACATGAAATAGCGACTTAATGAATATTTGAACATGAGAGACTTAATGTGTTCTATTAACGTCTACATCATTATTGCTCGTTTAGTGGAACGCACTAGACAAGCAGTTCGAGACCAAATTGTCTCTTCCCCCGCCGGTCAGGCTAAGAATCGTAGGATATAAGTTGTTTTCTAACTACCGGCATTCGAAATTCTATAAAGCTTTGAATTCATCCTGACCTTTACTGACCATTGCATACCGCTGCTGGCTGGGCCGAGAGGGAACTTTCATTTTCCTGCAAGCGAAGATTGTGCAGGGTGCCATCTTTACAATCGAGGCTTACTGAACTTATGTACTTTTCAGCGAACGACTAATTCGACTGAGGTCGACACAGAACCGAACCTCTTTTATTTCGAACAAAATACAGTATACTGGTATTCTCATCCTGACGGAAGAATCAACCAACACTAACCCCGTAAATTTATTCTCTGACGGATCAAAGTTGGATAGAAGGGTAGGAGGTGTCGTTGGCGAGAAACTCCCCATCATCCTGAAGTTTAAGCTACCAAATAACCGCAGTATTTTCAGGCATTGATAGCCGCCATAAAAGAAGAATGTATGCATCTATTCTAATAGCCAGGCGAAACTATGGCCCTTGGATCTTTGATGACACTTTCGTAAACAGTCAGGGAGTGCCAAACTGTCTGTTGATAGCATTAAATCACATAAATTAGTATTAATCTCATATATGTACATATGTGGTTTCCAGGCCAAACCGATATTTCAGCGCACTGCTGGCCGATGAAATGGAAAGGAAGACCATGAGTTGGAGTCATCTCAGTTCGGCTGTTCACTCACTCCTTTTTCACTTCTGATGTGGTTTGGGGAATAAATAAGTATCAGCCGCTTGCTGAAATTTATTTCGAGTACGCGGTATTTTTCTAGCACTTTTTCATCTTTTATACTCCCATTGCGGTTACTTCCCAACAAACGTTTATGTTAGATAACGATTAGGAAACGATTCGAATTCTAATAGTTCGAGTTCTAAGGGGACTTAGTTCTCGATATCGAATTAGAATTCTAATGAAAATCACTGCGTTTGCTGGGTCAGCCCTGCCTAGATCGACGTGTCCTTCAATCGTTGTCGTCAAGCTCAACAAACGGGAGACCCGTGCTACTCCAACTGGGTTCGTCCATAGGAAGAGGGGCATTAGTTGAGTGGTGTTTAAGTGCATGCGAAGAGGTGCCGCGAGTCGTGAGGTGACTCTGCGCATGCCTGACACTTATTGCGCACATCTGCATTTATCCTACGCAGGTAGAAAGTTAGCCTGCTGTAGTTACCAAAGCGAAGTTGGGCTATGGTGGTGCAAGTCTCCCGAGGCAGACGAAGTTCTGTCTCGTTCACTTCAGGTGGCTGTGTTCCCAAAACGGCATTCACAGGTCGGGAGCTGGTGTAAATCGAGTCCGACGTTTACGATCTGTTTGTATACTGTTGGGTTCATAGGTTGTTTTATGAATCTATCGTAGGTAACTCCGAGTACGGGTATTTTTGGATTATGCACAGTCGAAATTGGTTCGCCATCGACGTGAATGCCCACTGTAGCCTGACCTCATTCGTCCAGGTGGCTGTCTCACTGAGTTGAAAAAAATATTGACCGCTTTGTTTTCAATATGACAGTGATTTCTCAGTGCACTGAGTATAGTTAAAAAAATTCTAAGTCTCTAAGGGCCGTTTTCTCATGTACATATGTAGGTTTTAAAATTTATTTGCCCCTTAAACACAAATTTTGCTACGAAAAAATTTATAAGTGAGGATAAATTTTAAAACCCACATGAGAACACGGAACTAAATCGAAGAAGAAAGAGCAACAAACTTTGTGTTCACACACACAAATAACCATATAAAAAATTACATATACATATTTGTATTTATATACTCACTTTTTATAGCAAAGAAATGTACACAAACGCCAAGCCATTCCGCATATCGTCATCACCAAAACAAACAGATACCAAAACCATAGAATTGCATAAATTTTCTCATTGATAATATTTAACGCCATGACGCAGAGTGTGTCATGCATCTGTAGTGAGCCGCTTGGACCAAATTTACGAAAATGACACTTGGTGACTTTTGGAAATACCACATCAAGAGCATCCATTTTATCTGTCCAACGCTCTTGAATTACTTTCACACCCAAAGTGTAGAAGGCGCCGCCCAGAAAACGATTTGTTATATAAATTTGTAGAAAGATATTTAAAAAGTTGAGAATTTCTGTAAGAACAAGTTGAGCGCCCCACGACTGATTCATGCGCATACGATCGATCATGGCGCGACGAATATTCTTGACACGCGACTCCGCCTCCTCCATGGAGGGTAAGTTCAATTTGCCAATCTGCAGACTTTGATTCTTTATATATTGCGTGAGACCGACCATACGCAAACCGAAAACGAGCGCCTTAATGCGACCGCCTAAACAAAAAAATACAGAAGAAAGTGCATATGTACATAAGTATTTACGATAAGAAATGGAATATATAGTTTTATTGGAATGAATAGCTGCTATTTGCAATACGCTTTGGTATCGGTCGAGTGTTAAAGTGAGTTGCATCAAATAAATAACACCCGAAAGATTGCTCACCTTCAAATGATTTCCACAAAATGTGTGGTATATAGAAGAGTATTGCCTGAGCGAAGAGTACGAAAGGGACCCATTGATAGTAGGCATGGCGTTTTATCTCCTCATTTTGTGACTGCTCTGGCCCAATGCCAGGCTGAAAGATGATACCTTTATCCAAAGCGCTATTATTCAGATGACGCACCTAATTAAATTGGTAGCAAAATATTACTACACATTTTGGTACAAACTGCATGCACAAGCATGCCTCAACACTCACCAGCGTAAAGGTGGGCGTAAAGAAGCAATAGGTATTTATCACATGCGCTGGTATTGTATCCGATATGCATTTTATATGTTCACCAAAATATTGGCGCGAACTAACCAAAATGGTGGCCACCAGCAGGATAATGAATGACCAACGATAATGCAATTTGAATACAAAATTGTCGGTGATTACATATTTCGGATTGAATTTCAAATATGGTGCCACTGAACTGAAGGTGCCTAACATTTTCGTTGTCTACTTATTTTGCATGAAAGCATTAAATTGCAACGAAATATATTTATAGCCGAAAAAGAAAAAAAAAAGTCGAAAATTTCAAAATGCTTATTCTGCAGACGTAAGCTTTAATAACTGGCGTAGTTTCTCCAGTTCCTTCTTTATCGTTTATGCTATCGTTTGTGTTTTTTTTTCTGCTTTTACGAAACACTTTCGTTTTGCAACACACGCTCGAATTTTGTTGTTTTTTCTTCCTTTTTTATGTTTTTTGTTTTTTAGCAAAAATGCGCGCACTCCACATTACATTATGGCCAATGTCGTACTAAAGACATATCTACCGTTTTCCGTCGTTTAGCCATTTTGACCATTCTGATATTCACTTGCTACCAAGAAATCACACCTTATCATCACTCTACTTACTTCATTTGAGTAGAATTGTGTACGTGTTATCAATGCTGTTTTCATTTTGCTTCACATTTCTTACATACTACGTGCGATAAGATAAAATTGAGCAACTAAAAAGGCCAATGACTACTCAACAGTTGATGACTGATGTCTGAGTAGAAAGTTGCACAGATGTGCTAAAATAATTTAATAGTAAAATGTTTACTTTATTAATTTTTTCTGGAATGCTTTTCATGACAAAGAGACTTTTTCTTTTCAACGACAGCTCCTTCTAGATCGATACACCTTATTTCATATACTACGTTTATATCTGTGTTCGTATGGAATAATAGCTTATGTCAAGAAGCTAGCTTTAGTATAATGCGGCATTCCCTTTTATCCTTGGGAATTTTTTGATGATACTTAATAAGAATATTGAATTGCTATTATCGGAATAATTTTTTGCACGTTTATTTGCTGAAAGTTCTTCAACAGCTCACCGCCAGTGAGATATTCGCAATCGTATGCTGCGAATGCCGATTTATACTAAAGCCAGCCTTTCGACATAAACTACTTTTCCATACGAACACAGATATATTTTGAAAAGAAATAAATCCGCAGAAAGGCATTACCGCCGTGACCACAATGCAAGCTTTTAGGCCTAATTGTTTTCTGGTAGATATTGCGAAAATGGAGCTATATTGAATCTCTTCAATTTAACAAGCAACTGCCTTGAATATATGCGGACATCCATAATCGGAAGAATTATACTTCCGGTTAGAATTATGAATCTTTTCATACACGTTCTAATAGAATTTTCCTCGAATTCCACTTCTGTATATATACATACATATGTATGTACATAAGTACATTCTCATATTCAGTAGAAAAGATATGTTGTCGTCGTCAATGATAAAAAATTAATTTATACCTAATAGTTACATTAATAAAAAAGAACTTAGTAATTTGTGTGTACGTCATTAATTTTAGATAAAAGATAAATTGTTGAATGTATGTATATACATATTTCTTGCAAGCAATGTACTATTGTTAATCAGTCATTTTACTAAGTCAGGTATTAATTGAAATAAAATTTTATTTAAAAGTTTAGTCACTTCAAGGAAGCAACAATTAAACAGATACTGCACATACATAACTTTACAAATCCATATGTACATACATAAATATTATAAATATTTATTTAAAATTTAAAAATATAAATCCTGATTAATGCTCGGTACTTTCTGACAAAATTCGACACTAATAAATGCATACATTTTGTTCAAACATAATGGCCAACAATCGTCGCTATTAACTTCAACAGCTTAGAGAGCATTTTGTCGATAAATTCGCGCACTATCCTCTGCAAACATAATAGAATTTCGGCGAAATGATTCCATTAAGATTCTAAAAGTATTTTAGATATTAATTAATAATTCCCTTAAACTTAGAAAAATACCAATTTAGTCAAATGCGTAATCGGTTGATGTAAAAAAAAATATCCACCGCTCGTAGTGACATCAAAGAAAAAAAACAATTGAAGCTATTGAAGGAGGTTGTGTTGCGGTATACTTCAAAAGTTTTGTAGAAGAAGAAAACAAACATCGACACGATTGTCGCTTTCATTGAAGGTAGTATTTCTCTGTTTCTATACTCTAGTAATTTTTGATAAGATACTAGCTGCCTTTTAGTCTTGCGCCTAACAAAAAAAAAAGTAGTGGTTTATCAGTGAATATGGTTTTATTGTTTTTCGAAGTATTCTTTAAGTCTATTTTTATTGGTCGATTCTTCTGACGGCGTACGAAGACGGTGTATGTATTTTGGATTGAATTTTCGCCATCCCTTGTCAAATTTGGTTTAGAAGCAAACCGGTTTTGGTGTTGTGCCATCTTCAGTGTCTTTCAACCAAATTTTACAAGGAATGCCGAAGATCGTTCCTAAATACATCATGTTCTTTAAGCATTCTGAAGTCGGTGCCACCGAACACAGCTTTCCACGGCAAGAAAATGCCTCCACTGTCATGATTTTGAACCTTATGCAAATTTTGAAGTTAAAATAAATGAAACATTGTTTGCGTTAACACTTAAGCTAAGTACGCCATGATTTATAGCCCAGTTATGCATACTTTGCACTCAGTGATCGGACTTAAAAAAAATTTGTGTGGTAGAATCTGGAAAAAAATGTGGTAGATTTCAAAAAAATGTGGTAGATCTCAGGTTTTGGATCAAACTTTGTACAAAAATTAAAAAAATTCTGCAAGGTTTCACATAAATTGCAAACATTTTAATTGGAATCTAAAAAAAAAATTATTTTAATATAATAAAGTGCAAGATCGAAGTTGCTAAAAATTGCGATGAGGTTTGGCAATTTTTTCCCTTCCTTTTTTGAACATATTTGGAAAGATTTCTGCAACCTTGCGGAGTGCTGCCAGCTTTTCTTTTTATCACATCACGATGTAGCGAACAAATGTGGCACGTTCCAGAAACAACGTTCTAGAAACTTTAGATGCACAAAAATCGCCGCTTGTTTAACATTTTCGCTATTAATTCTTTTTATAAATCATATATTTTGCAATTTAACACAATAAAACCACGTTTCCTGTCGAAAAATTGAATATTGAGGAAATTTACAATTTTACAGTTTATTTTATCCTCCCATTCTGCCTGTTGGTAGTGTTTAGTGTTGGACAATTTTTGGTTTTCAAATTAAGAAAATTATGTCGAGCAAAAATAAAACTACTCAAAAACGCGAATATGTGGAAGATTTCAGACCTTGTGTGGTGTATGTGGTAGGAGCTCAAAAAAGTGGCAGATCTACCGCAATGTGGTAGAACTCCGATCACTGTTTGCACTACATTGCATAGAATGTCATTATTACGTGACAAGTCGACTATTTAAGGGGAACTAAGTAAAAGGGCAAAAGCTGGTGTGCCTTTGAGAATGTCGCTGCTGACGTAGGGATGTGGGGAATATATCGTTGCATCGAAAAGATCGATGTTTTGCTTCAGAGCATCGAAAATGTTCCACTCGATGTATAAATAAGTCCATGTATCGGTGAATTGATGTTTTTTTTTTTTTAAAGTGACATCTATAGAGTACGTTAAACCGCCATTTCAGCTTTTCCATTGTGTAATAAAGGGAAGTAAGTCTGACCAAAAAATTTTTTAGAAAAATTCAGATTAAGTTTCACAAATAAATCAATTTTCTTGAGTAATTTAAATTTTTTAAGACTTTTTTATAATCATCCGCCACATTTTCTCCACATAAAATTTAATTACATTTTTAGTTATATGTATCGAGAAAACCTTTTTTCGAATGAAATGGACAAAAGACCTGCAATAGAGAGTTTTTCTAAAAATCCTGAATATTAAAGTAGAATTTTTGATGATACAAAAATTTAAGTTTTTATAATTTCGAGCCCTAACCGCCAAAATAACGTAAGCGACATTTTTTTCAAAATTTTATTTTTGATGCAGAAATATTCCTGGGCATCTAGATGTATTTTTGCATCAAAAAGAAAATTTTCGTAAAAAATAGCGCTTACGTTGTTTTGGCGGTTAGGGCTCGATTTATATAAATTTAGTAAAAAGATTTTGACCTGATCCTCCAACAGGCCGGTAGAAACATAATTAACTCAATTAAATATAGCAATTCGTTTGAGATTTCGTAGCATTTTGCAAAATTTGTTGTATCGATGTATGACTCAGATTTATCGAAAAATACCGATGTACATTTCGGTACGTCGAATCAAAGAATTACATCGATTTGATGTTGCCACTGACTCCCTATGTGACGTGACTTCACAAAAGAAATGTCACCACAAAACTAAAAAAAAAAGAATTCAAACAAAAACCCAGTAAGATAAAACAGTGCAATATTTAGAGCAAATTAAATTCGATTTTATTATAAACGCAAACAGCGTAATTCCAAAACAAAAAAAACGCGGTTTTGCGGTTTTAGTGAACATGTTAATGGCCAAAGCTTAATAACATTAGTTATTAGAATTGCGTTTTTTTTTTAATTCATGATGATAAACAGCAAGGTGATGAGCGCTTTAGCGGTTTTTAATTTTTATCACAATCCACTTAAATTTCACACAGAGTTACATACTACATATATATACACATGGCTCTTTACGCTCATATATACATACATATATATATATATATATAGTTATTTTTTATGGAGTACACATATACATATAGGTATGTACACACATAAAGTGCGTTTCATAACTACAGCACATCAGCTAAGCTGCTCTTGTATCGCCATATAATAACTTCTGGAGTAAGAATGGGCAAGTGTTACTTTTCACGGTTCTACAAGAAATTATAGACTTCTTTAATTTACAAATTTTTATTTCAAGATTTCATAGTTCTTATTAACGTTAACCTTTTTCGAAATCTGGGGATATCAAAACTGATTTAATTCTACAACTTCAAAATTCCACTTGCGCTTTCTTACCCAACCTTTTAGTTTCAGCACAAATAGCAGTCAAGTTTTCACTCAAAGTGCATTTATGTAATAGTTATGAAATGCAAACCATTCCACCGGAATGGGGGTATCAATATGTTTTATAACGGCATTCTTTTAATGGTGGCAGGATGGGTTTGAAAACAGCATGACCAAAGAGGGAGAGGTAAAAGATTCAGTTTCGATTTGTAAGGCATTTCATATGGTTTTTTTATGGCGATTCAAGGGCAGCTTAGCTGATGTGCTATAGTTATGAAACGCAGTATAAATATGTACATATGTACTTATACATACATATTATCAAATACTTACTACTAGTACATATGGACATTAATACAGTTGGTAATATAATATCTGATAAGCTTCACGCTGCACCTGCCGCCCTCAAAGCTACTTACGCAAAAGTTCATCGATATGTATGTATGCATATAATAACCGCATTAGCACCGCCATTTAGAGCTAAAGTGCTAAATAATCATAATAGTGGCGATAATTTTTATTGTTTAGCGTTTTGAATTTCAATTTTGATTTTACACAAACATGTTTACCTGTATAACATACTTGCACGTGTTATACACTTGTATCTAATCTCCAGTAGAGATAGATAATAACTGAGAGGTATTTATGTCGATTAAGATCGAAATTGGTCAATTTGAATGTGTTGTTTAGGAGCAAAAATTTTTATATGACACTTTGAATGAAAAACTTTTCAAATGGTTGATTCGATAGTTGGTATACATACATACATAGTACATAAGGATCTAGTAGTAGGCAGCTATTGTACGATTATCAATATGTACTATGATTGATTAATTCTTATTCACCACTTCAAAGTTGAGTCCAAAGTGGTCATTGAAATGTTTTATGCTTAGTGACGCGCATAATTATAAATAAAATAAGATTTGGCATTGTCATGTTGTTTAATTAATTTTTTTTACGCTTACATGTATACGTAAAGCGGTTATCGTCGTCATCATTATTAAGGACACCAAATTAAATGACAATTTGATATATTAAAAGTTACGCAACTGATTACACATCCTTAGGATTCATTAGTGTTGCAGTGGTTATTACTTTTCGTCGATGTTTTATTAAAGCACGCGAAAGTCAAATTTAATTCAGCGCTTTTGCCGTAAAAATTTTCGGTTGGTCAAGCTTTCGATAACTGAACTTGCTTACACTCATAATTGGTAGCAAAAAATTAACACTCAAATTTAATTTGCCGGTAAACTGATATCAAAGTTCAAGGTCACAATTAAAATTGCACCTAAGCAAGAAATGATCAAATTTCAAACTAAACTAAAGAAAAAAGAACAACTTTTGAAGTGCATCTAAGTGGAAAAATAACAAACCAAAGCTTCTTTATACACATACATATATACCTTAGGGTGGTCCAAAAATGCATATGTAAAAGTAAAGTCGGAATTTTCTATATCGAACAATGCCTTTTTTAATCAAAAAATATTTAGAGGTATATGAGGGAAAAACAGGTTTTCATGGAAATGGTATAGAATTCTTGAAAATCAATATTTTCCAATAATAATACCCAATTGTTTATTTCACCATTTTTTATACCAACGATTTTTTATTGGTCCCCCCATTTTTTTGGGTTTTTGGGGAGCTATAAAAAATAGATAATAATAAAAAAGGGTATTATTATTAAAAAACACTGTGGAGCAAGTTTTGGATTTTTGTTTAGGTTCTTATATGTTAGTATCCATGCGTTATAGTGAGACCCCGAGAGAAGTTTGATCCAACCCATCACAATTTTTTTAGTTTAACATTCCTCTTTTTGTCAAAAAATCAATTAACGTAGTTTGGGACACATACATGCATACAATGGCGAAAATAAATATCAAGAAGAGACATTTTAACATTCTTTGGCTATTTCCCTTTCGCTTATTTAATTATTATTATTTTTTAATGAATGTGTAGGTCGTTAACTAACAAAACCCATGTAAGCCAAAACTTAACCATTTTATAAAAACTAGGAAAACTCGACAAAGTTTCCTTGATGTTTTAGTCCTAGTTACTTCAAGCTTGCACTTTACTATACTAAACATGAATGCGCTACAGTGGGCTACAAAACTGCATACTCCGGATATTCTAACAAATTTGAAAAAAAAAAGTTTTGACGAACATTTGTTAAAATTCCCGGAAATTTTATAAAAAGTGTGAAATTTCGATTTACACGGTTTTGTTCAGGTAGTAAGCTATAATTTCATAAATAAATAATAAACTCTTTGTACAATAGCCTAAACTTGCTAAAATGTCGCTTCCCTATATAAATCGATCCATAGCGGCAGCTTTAGCCGAGCGGTTAGTGCTGCGTTCTCTAGCCCGATAGAATTCCTGGTGCGACCAATGTAACTTTTTTTTCGTGAAAGCGGACGCCTTTCGGTAGGCAAACCTCCGAGAGTATGTCTTTTTGGCATGCAAAAGTTCTCTTAAAAAGCCAAAAAGGTGGTAGAATTTTTATCGCAGAATTTTTTAACCCAATAACTGCTTCCATAATTGGTATCCTTGTCTCTAATCTTCAAGAAGATCTATGTAAGTTCATCAAAAATGGCAGTTAGAGGTTTAAAATATTCTGCAATAATGTTAAGTATGAATTTAAAACGACAAACTCGGAATGTAGCTAATATAGTCAAGGTGCTTGCAAAAACCATTTAAGTCACTGACTTTTGCCGTTTAAGCAACGAACGTCTATTAGGCGGTATTATTTGAATAGGAAGGCATTTATTGACAAACATACATACGTATTTATTTTTTTACCCAGGATACGCATAGTTTACATTTTTGGAAGCGCTTGCAGAAAAAAAGTATGTTTGGAAAAAATACAATTCAAATATACAATTTTGTTAAAAGCAAAATTGAGTTCGGAAGTTCAAGATTTGAACAGTAGTTTTTGTTCATGTGTCTTCTTTTTTGTTTTTGTGAAAAATTGTAAATCAAAATTTAATGTTTACGAAAATATGTCACGGATGCCGGCGCAAATATTTTATCATATCATAAAGGTAGCTATCTCAAAAGTGACTATCTTTTGAATGAGCAATGGAAATTGTTTACTTTGTATGTACTTTGTAGATAGCGAGCTAATGTTTTCTTAAAAATGAAAGTAGTCAGCGATATTACACTGCAGTTCCACAGACTGTAACTAAGTATGTTGTAAAATGACGAACGACTGTTGAGTGGAATGTCACAGCAAAAATTGATTCGCTGCTGATAAGCAAGATAACTTGAAAGATAAGTAAGATTTTAAATAAACTTAGTGATAAAAAATAATATGAAGCACAATACAAACAAATGGTGCTTATTGTAGTTGTTGTTACATATACCTATAGTATTATTTCCATTACAGGGCCATGACAACTTCCGACAAAATATAGTAAAACTGCGTTTTTAATTTACCACTCTGACGTCAGGATTTTTTTTCTCAAAGGACTTTGAAATTTATGATTGATTAAAAAAATTATTTAAAAAAAATCAGTGCAATGTAGAATAACAATATGGGTACCAAATGAGAGAAAATTCTGTAGAATTTAAAAAGAATAAAATTTTTTGGTTTACAAGGACGAATAAGTATCGAAAATGAGCTTTTAATAAATTTTAGCTTTTTAAGTTAATAAAGTTTTTAGGACGAAATTCAATGATGAGGTCGTGCGTATATTAGTCCTCAAACAAAGATTTTTTCAAAAAAAATATTGCAAAAATCAAGGATATTTAAGTATAAAATTAAGCAAATTTGTAAAGGACATTTTTCATACCCATTCATCCTTATGGTCAAAAAAAAAAAATGTATGCTGTTATAACTCTACCGAATTTTTTCTTTTATATAATACCCTCATTGTTATCCTACAATGAACCGAATTTTTTAAATAAATTTTAGAAATAATCATATTTTTTTAAACTTCAAAGTCCTTTAAAAAAATCCTGACGTCAGCGAGAAAAACTAAGTACGCAGTTTCACTATAATTTATCCATAGTTTCGCCAATATATTAATTTTTTTTATGTGTAAAGTTTACTGTCGTACGGTGTTATAAATTATTGCTTTATTGCTTTACTATTTTGTTTTCCTTCATACGTTTTGATCATCTTAGCGGTAAAACGAAATTATGACAAAGATCCCAACTTTTATGACGAAAATGCTCTAAAGTCTTATTATTTGCCTTAGTTGTGTGACTTATTCCAATCAAGCCAAACTAAATAACTTCCGCATGAATGCTGTATGAGTCAGTAGAGAGTATCAACGGTTGTAGGTTCATAATAGCTTGATTTAAAAAATGTGCTAAATAATGATAAACGAAATATAAAGAATAGCCAAAAAGACAACCACTGCTGACTACTCGCAGTTGATAGGATTTAGCGACATTGAATAAATTTAACTAATACAGTTACAAAAACATTTTTTATTCAACGTCTCAATATGGCTTAATTTTGTGTGCTCGATTCCAGGAAACTTGTGGTTTTTCAATGCGTAAATTTAGCAATGCGTAAGTTTAGGGAAACTGGAAGTGCTGCACACCCTATTGATATCTCATGATTCCGTGTAGTTAGTGGAGTATCTTCAAAACAAATATTGTTATTGGTTCTTATGAATTGAATTTAATTTGATGGAAAATTAACCTATAAAAAGTTTATAAGTCATATTTCGCTAGCTTAGAGTGAAAAGTTGCTAGCTCCCATTTAAATAATTTTACAGGAGAAGAAAAGAACTTCTAAAAGGCATTTTCCTCAAGTATATCGTAAAACTTTGAATACAATATTTTGTCTGTTCAAAGAAAAGCAAAAGTCCACACGAATAGGGATAGGTTCGATCTTTATTCAAAGATTTCGAACTATTTTGGCGTTATCGGATTTTCAGTGCAGCAAAATTGTCTCTATGAATTAACTTATTAAAGTTTTCATGCGAAAGACAAAAAATCTTCAAACTCATACTATTAAAGAAACTGAACTTGAAATGTGGTTTGAGAAGACATTAAGTATTAAAAAATACACGTTACCAGCATCTTGACCCGCGTTGAATACTTTCAGAGCTCATACAGCTCATCATTAAATCGTCCTTTCCTTGCTTTCTTGGGCGTCCGACAGTGGCATCAAAGATCCCTTCCTTGCCCACCTTGGCATTGTTATTATCTGCTGGTTGATTTTAATTGTGGAAGTATGTATCAATAATATTGGGAAAATAAAATATTTTTTCTTTTTGCAACGGCGAAAAGCCTTAGGGCCGAATTTCGGCATAAATTTGAAATTCGTTTCACAAAAAACATTTTTTTTTTTAACCAGAGTTCAATTATAGGGGCATGCTGGTTAGAAGTTCAAAGTTGGTACTCCTGTTTACTAAACGCTGTGAATATGAAAACAGATAGTTAAAAGTAGCTAACTATGTACTGTGAATTCGGCGCTTAATAAAGTTTTGGAAATTTTGTCAAAACGACGAATTTGGCCACCCTGGCTATAAAACATACATAAGTATTCATATACATATATACATACATAAGTAAAACATCGCTGTCACAAATATTATCTATTTCAATTTTGAGGATCCTGTCAGTCAATTCTAATTTCTACTTTGGCACCTTTTGTCTTAATGTCCATCAATTATTGAATTTCTTATCGCCAAATGTCATGTCATTTAAAGTGGATTGGCCAACCTTTTTGCATTAATAGGTATTTACTTGTCATGATGGCATAATATGTCAAAATTTGTTTAACAATTTAATATTTAATTATCTCTTTGTTGCTTCCACACTGATAGCACTGATGAAGAAGTGCATGAAATTTTTATTCAGTTGAATTTTATATAAGAGTTTTAAATCAGAGCATTTTATCTGTGTCTGACATGACTGTTATTAATTTTGTATTATTTATTATAATTTTTTATTTTTTGAAAGGTAAACTTGCTTCTTGACATGTATTTATCCAAGAGTAGAGTATAGTTTAGTGAGACTAGAGCGCAATACTTCTTTTTAACACTAAAATGGTGTGTTTAACTTTTTGCATTGGTTTTGGACATTTTGAAGAATTTTTCAGGACGATTAAATAATCATTTGGCAATGGACTTTTAACTCTAATTTTGAGCCATGAGAATAAGAGTTCAAGCCTAGGTCCTATTCCCATTCGTTCCTAGAGTGAATTCAACTCGAGGAAAAAACCTCGATATATCCGACTGTAAATGCCGAAGATATGACGAAAAATATAAAATAGCGATGCCTACGTTCCACAGTGGGAGAAATCACAAAAAAGCTGGTCACATATAGTAAAAATTAACCTAGAGGCTTCAAATTTGCAACACAAGCTTCTTTTGTGTATATTAGTATAAGGTATTAATGTAAACAAAATTCGCCTACAAATGGGGCAATTTCCATATAACGGTACTTTTTAAAAACTCAATGTGTTATACTTGGGTAGCTCTAGCAAAGGAACAAAAGATGATACAACCTTCCACTTAGGCTTTAATTAAAGCTAGAACTATGAAATACTGTCTCGGAAAATACCATCCCTGCATCTTGACCCACAGGTCACTTATAGCCTTGTATTGAACAGCAAAGCTGACTTTAACAAAATTTTTATTCTAATATTTTTTTTTGGTGTTCAATAAAGGACTATAAGTGATCATCAGGTTAAGGTGGAGGTATGGTATTTTCAGGGATAGCAGTCGAGAGTTCTAGCTTTAATTTAAGCCTCAGTGGAAGGGTTTATCATCCTTTGTTTCTTTGCTAGAGCTTCTAAAATTTTTGCAAGATCGTGATTTTTCGGCATTTTGACCTCGTTTTTCTCAAAATTTGGACGGATTCGTAATCAGCACAAAAAAGTCTATCAAAAAAAGCTTTAACATTTTCCACACCAAAATCAGTGTTGCCCTGTTTAATCTTTCCACACAACACAATGAGCACTGTTATTATTTTATCGCGCTAATCAATTGTGAATTACAACCGAACTTTCTTCCTTTCTAAATTCTTGAAGTACGTGGTTTTTGCTAACTTTTTCAGCAATCAAATAAAAAAATATTCTTATATATACTTCTTTTTTTTAGACAGCTTTTAGAATTAATTTTTAGATATATTTACTTGTGTCAAAAATTTAAATATAAAGACTTAGATTATCTAAGATACCGCCGGAAATGTTCTCTATCTCGAAAAAAAAATATAATTAAGTGCTTTAACCACAATTTTAGAATCAAATTTCCGACGCACAATTTTAGAGCCAATGAGAATAGCAAGTTCAAGGAGCTCTAGTGAAGAAAATACAAAAAAAGGGTGCCTTATACATTTCAAAATTACCATGTTTTGCAACACACGGACAACTTTGATATTGGCGGCCAGCTTTTTCGTCATTTCTCCCACTGTGCGTTCGGCCAAAATTTTGCTCTCAATTGCCTTGCAAATATACCTGAGATTCAAAGGTGTACTTACATACATACAAACAACTTCCCCTGTGGCCATTAGTTATAAATCATTTGTGAAGATTTCGGCCAACTACGAAACAAAATCTATGTGTGACTTATCGATGAAAATGTTATCAAAAAAAATATCGAAAATTCTACAGGTTTAAAATTCCAGCTGGTGTCAAATGTAGTTTTTCTGCTCGTTGTAACTTTCATTGTATGTATGCCATTCAGTAGCACATAAAATCAAAAAGTCAGCAACAACTATTTAAGTAAATTTGTATGTAATATGAAGAATGCTGCTGACCTCCTTACAATACAGTAAATCACTTTTAATGTGGAATATGTACTTAGTACTTTTCATGCGGGAAAAGATACAAGGTACTAATACCTACAATGCACATATCGCGTATTTTCTAAAAGATCGTCACAAGTCACAAACACCGATTTTTTCGGAGACGCGTTTAAAGTTTTCAATTTACTTCTAAAAGGCAGAAAATAGTTGGAGATGCACATTCTCTTCATATGCAGGAGCTACTCAAAAGTTTACTACGAAATTTTTGCACAATGTGATGCGGGTGATAAAGAATAATCCAGCATCAGTAGCTCAAAAATATAGTTTTTTGAGTTATGACACTATTGTAGTAAGTGAGTTACAGGTACATACAAACATATATGTATGTATAAATATATATATGTGTGTGTGTGTACATACCCTGACGGAAGCAAGTGATATTTTTTTTTGATGTTTCGAATTTTCATACTCTTTTTACTCAAAGAAACTATTTGTATCTTGGCATTATGAAAACGCATCTGTGAAGTGCAGAACGAAAGCGTATTCAAACAAAACATACTGACTTTGAAGTGCTTTAAGCCAAAAGCATTTTAAAGTAAGTGAAATCAAATGCAGAGTCGGATAAATGACTGCCTGTTAGGATATGGCCATCTTAAATAAATGAGTTCGTTGCAGGGGAAAAAGTGAGAATGAGATTATAAATTACTTTCATATTAATTTAATTTCCTGCAGGGTTGCTACAAACAGTATCTTTGTTTGCATGCATGAAGTGAAATATTAAAAGAAAAAAATAATGTTTTGGGTCGTCGCATTCCTATTACTTTTCCATATCGTAAACTGATCAGAGTTACACAGTTGCATGACAAAATTGTTGTAGTGTAACATTGCAGCTGAATGACAACACAGTAATGGATATTTCGAAATATTCGGTTCATTACCAATACATATCCAATCCATACATATGCATGTACATATGTATGTGAGTATGAAAATGATGTGGAGTTTAAGGTGTAATGCCTGCCTAGTAGCAGAAGCTTCTTTACTACGCTCTCTGTAATTTCAGATGCGTGTGTGGCTAATTGCATAAAGCCAGCGACTGATAGCACCATTGAAGGTTTGTAAATTGACACATCGCATTGGAGTTACTTATTTACTGCACTGATAGCTTATGCCGTTGAAGATACACATAAATCGTTTGCCATGCACTACAGAATAATAAATATTTGAATATGCTTTAGTAATATATATATAAATAAGGCATTAAATGCATAAATAAATAAGTTGAACGTTTTTGTTTGACGTATTTACTTGTGCATTGGCATTTTCATGAATTAAATATATGCAAGCGAACACTCCCTGTCAGGAATTGACTGAGAATTGTCGATCGCCATGTGATTTTTATATTCAACTACTGGCCCGCGAAATCTCAAAAAAAGTATTTTCCAGGGGTCTTTTGCACCACGTTTCGTTAAGTTTAACTAACAGTTAAACATCGCTATCGCATATCTTACGAACCAATTGAACAATCGTAATACGAAATACGGCAAATGAAAGCCAATGAAATTCTCCATAAACCGTATATACATCATTTTTCGAGAGGCCTGAGTGCTTCTGAGAAAATAATAATTATTATTTAAAACTTTCGAATAATAGTACTTGTTTTTATCAATAAATAACTATAAAATATACATACACACATGATTAAAAATTTTTAATACAAATTTAAGCATTAAAGTCATAACTGTTCCGGTGTCTGTCCGTAACTTCAAAATTTTTTTCCACAACCATTCAAGTTTCTTGTAGGGTATGCTCATACATAAATACAACCGCTAAATGTACATACATATGTATGTGTCTATGCATATTTTTTCTATGACAGGTTTAGAGCAAGAAATATCTCTCCCAAAAAATCTTCTTTTTTTCGTTTTTTTTTATGAAAGGTGGATTTTATCAGTTGCCTTACAGGTATGTAGATCGTTTGTCAGGGCGAATATTTTAAAAGAAAGGCACAAAATATATAATGCACAATGCTTGTATTGATATCGCTGCTGTTGGTATTCCAATGGTGAAAGCGTTGTTGGCCAGCATACATATGTAGATATCTGTGCTATCTTGGTATTTCTGCTCTCTGCACATCTTTATGTCTTTCCATAGATATGCGCATACTAATGTACATAGACGTTTTTCTGCTTCACATTTTTATTGGCTACAAAAAGTGTTGAAAGGCAATGAAATAATGATAACTCGTATTTGTTATAAAGAAAATTCTTTATCATTATCAAGTACTGGTACCAATGTGTTCATAACAGTATTTGCTCCGACAACAGTTTGCTTTTATGTCTTACACATTGCGTGAGGCTAAGTAAATACAACCATACTTTTTAATGCAATGCCAGCTAGTACATTCTTTTAAATTTTAATGCCACTAGAATGTTCCAGTTAGGTCTCAAAGGTATTTTTCTCCAAAAAGACTTCAAAATTAATGGGGGTCTTCATATGAAGTGATAAACTGCTGATAAACTTGATAAAATGATAAATGTATTATTTTGACAAATGAACTGACCGACATTACATGGAAATCTATTTAACCAAAGTTTACCACTTTATCAAATGGTTTTGTTGGATAAATTTATAAATTTCAGCAAAATTTTACCCTGACATGTTGCCAGCTAGTCGCTTTTGCTACGAACAAATAAAAAGCACATGAACTCAATAGACGAGGTAAGAATAAAAAGTAACTAGCCATATAAATTAAATAATAAATAATTTTTTTGTGCATTATTTACCAAGGTGCGTTCATGATGACTTTAGATGAAGACCCCTAATGTATTTAGCTATAATCAATCAATAAAATTATATTAGAGGCAGATATGCGTGCTTGCAGGTACATACAAAATTTTACATACATTAGGTCAGATCACAACACATAACACACACAGAAAACATTCTAACATGTAAATTGTGAGAAAAAAATTTAATTTTTCTTCAATTAATAACTCAAAAAAATTTCAGAAGTTTGCCCGATTTAATTGTTAAAACAAAATGATAAAATAGCCTGCATAGTAGGCCAACCAGAGCACTAATAAAATATGTTTTTTTAAAGGGGCATTCTCTGAGTCTTGCAAAGCCCTTGCATGGTGTACGGATTGCACGGTTTGCAAACCCCTCCCATAGGAAAACCGGTTTTTACCGTGCAATTTGTGCACCGCGCAAGGGCTTTGCAAGACTCAGAGAATACCCCTCATGTGGTTCTTATAGCACTCGAACAGTTGCATTCATGCGCTGCCATTCACGTATAAATACATACATACAAATATATATTAGGGACATATGTATGTATGTACATCTTTGGCGCAACACACTTCCAGGAATTTCTTCAACTCAATGCATCGCAGGTATTTCTACAAGAATACTTGCATATGTACACGTATTCATATGTACAAACATATATGTATGTATGTATGCACATATATACATACTTACCAAATTGGTTCAAAAACAAAACAAAACCCTTTTGAGACGAGTTCTTTCGTTAGGTGAGATACAATCGCAGCAAATAAGATGAAAAGCGCAGAGTGGAATCATAGATAATGAAGATGGTTATTGGTGAAGTTGCCACTGTTTTAAAATAAGTAATACTACTTCTTGCCACCGTAATTCTAAATGCATCGGAAGTACTTTCCATGCATTTAGCAATTAACCAATGATTTTTGAAGAAATGAAGGTATTGCATAAGGGGCAATAGAATTAACCAGCTAAGAGAGTGCAAAGAATCTGAAAAGGACGTAAAAGTCGCCATTAACTTTATTTATGTACATATTGAAAATATATTGCATAGACCTGGGGGCCAATTCTGGTCCTTTGAAATGATGAAATTCAAATTTAGCGAAAATTAAAATTTTTAATTTCATGAAGAGTCTTCGTGTGATACTTGTTTTCGTTCATCGCAATACCAACCAGTTTTGCCTCTTTATGTAAGCTGTAGAATGTTGCGCTAACGACGCTAGTCGTGAGGCCGGTGCTGTCAATATCATATGGATTAGAGCTGGAAAACTATCGATGGCCATAGAACTAATTCTATATAACAAAACTATTAAACTTTTAATAGTGGTTCACTTAGTGGTCCAATTTGGCCGAAAAGTTTGATTAAATGGCCTTCGAATTGCGTTACGTTCTGATGGAGTGGAAGAAATGTCAGTAGTGCTGCTCCCTGCCAAATCGCTTTCCATTTCTCGAGAAATATTTAGTATTTGCATCCAAAGAAGTCATATAACTTTTCCATAAAAATGTATTGTTCAACACAAAGTCTGATGCCGTCTTGAGATGTACGTCTTGTGTGTACATATCTACTAAAAATATGTCAAAAAATAAAATCAGATAATTTGTAGGTCAATTCTGGTCGCTTAAAATCTAAGTGATTTTGTCAAAGAGGAAGTGTAGAAATGTTGGCCATAAAAGTGAAGTGAGAAACTTCGCTCGTAGTTAAAATGGCAACACTGGTCCCAGTTTGAATTGAGCCGTATTAGAGATCCCGTATAGAAAGTGTGTACATATATTTACTTATTCAACATCTTTCCAGAATTTGCCGAACTGTGAAATATGGTAAATTTAGGATTTGCTAGGTGCAAGCCAATCAGTCCGGAGTAATATATTTTCTTTTTTGGTTGTTGTTGTTTCCGACAGGGTGGGTGTATGATGTATTATGGAACGAACGCAGAACGAAAAATGACACTGAAGATGGCACAACGCCGAAACCGGTTTGTCTCCAAACCAAATTTGACAAGGGATGACGGAAATTCGTTCCATAATACATCATAATATATTTTCATATTTAGAGGATTTTTATCTTTGGAAATCTTTTCTTAGTCTTGGCTTGATTACAGCTCAGATTAGAGTCTAGGCTGGAGGATTGCTAATCTAATACCTTTCTGGGATCTTCGGAGGCGCTACGCGTTAAAACTGTAAAACCATACAGTATTACCATCCGTGCATTAGTAAATACTTAACCATATTTAAATTTACAATTTCGACATTTTCGTTTTTTTTTTTTGAACCAGTCTGATGTACAGAAATGTAAATTTTATCTAATTTTTTTCTTAATACATCTGGTAGCATTCTCTTAAACTCAGATTATAACATTTTTTCAAGCATTTGGCATCGCTGCCTTTACGTCAACCCAAATCCTGTTCCTGCGACACCTTTGTGTTATGTATGTATGTTCATATGAATTACAGGTAACAAACTCATGCACATGCATGTAGCTAATAATGATAGTAGCAGCATGCAATAGTAGGACAGAGATGTCAAAAGCCAGTCAAAATCCGCAAACACCTTTTTAAAAACACTCAACTCAAAAACTGGTCTAAAAATGAGAGGCTATCTACGATGTGCTTTCACAAGTCAGAGCATCATAATTCAAAATGGGAGTAAGCGGCAGTGTGATGTGGCGCGCTTTGCAAATTGTCAAACTTGCATGAGAATTACTTGAGTGGATTGTAAAGCTAAGCTTACGCGCCTACCGAAGACGAATGGCTCCAAACTGGCTTGACACAGTGCGGCAGTGCTCGTTAGCAAAATGCGCAGATACTCACGCACACAAATGTAAACAAAAAACCGTGTGTTAATGTATGAGTGAGTAATGGCTTGCTGCTGGCAACAAAAGCAGCACTAATACAGCCACAAGTCCGGACCACTACAACCACATGTCAATCAAGCCACTCAAGCGCTGGCAAACAACTCAAACTCCATGGAATGACGTGCTATGCCGCCTGAATTAGTCTATCAGCTTGCCTTCGCATATACAATAAGGCATTTTTGTCGTCGTCGTCGTATCTTTGTATCAGCGCCCGGTGGTGCTCGCAATCAGCTAAACAGTTTTAATTTTCTATCCGAAGTGTACGCTGTGTGCCGCGGTGCAACGGCGTAGTTACTACATAGTACAAAGTGTGTTCAGACGGACAGACATACTTGGACCAAGCCAAGCCAAGCCAAGCCAACCAAGAACAAGGGCAGGCAGACAGACAGGCCCCCCGCCGTATGAAGTGCAAGTGTGAATGTTTATCGTCGATATCCACAACAAGAAACAAAAAAAAAACACACACACACACAGAGAATTATTGTTCAGTGAATATTAAAGCGATAATCTAAACAAATCCAACGACGTTGTCGCTTAATATTGGGAAGTGGTTGCCGCCGTGCGTGTGCGCTCGCCGCTGAAACGAAATTTGCAACCCTTCGAAAAAAATACTAGAAATAAAAGTTATTATGAAGTAAACAATAGTTTGTTGTGATAATTAAGAAATGTCGATATGCAAAAATGATCTGAGAACTGTTTGGATCAAATGTTGAAAGAACTCTGAATAAAAGCTTTGTTATGCGTGTGGAAACTGATTTCCGAAATTTACTACTGATCGTCACTGCCAGAGTAACAACGGCGAAAACCACAACAAATACGTGAAATCTTATGCAAAACCACAGCAACGCGAATGCTGTGTGTGAAAGTATAATTGGAAGGAAAGAGTAAAAAATCGTTAAATACAAAAGCAACTAAAAAAAAAAACAAAACATAACACAACAAACCGCATACCGCAAGCAAACGAGAGTACTCAATACACCAACGAAAGTATTACCAGCGCGTTTCCGTTACTGCCTCTTTCGAATCATTAAAATTGCACTTTCAACATTCCCGAAACAACAAGTCACTCGCTCGGTACGCGCGCCTGTGTCGCGAATCCTTTTTAAAAATATAACTTTAAACTTTACTGACTTTTATAAAATAAAAAATAGTATCTACGTTACGTTAATAAACCGACAAAATGTTTGATGTATTCGGCTCCGTCAAGGGGCTGCTGAAGATCGATCAAGTCTGCATCGACAACAATGTCTTCCGCATGCACTACAAAGCGACGGTGATCATATTGATTGCCTTCTCATTACTTGTCACGTCGCGTCAATACATTGGCGATCCCATCGATTGCATTGTCGATGAAATTCCGCTCGGTGTTATGGACACCTATTGCTGGATTTACTCCACATTTACTGTGCCCGAACGTTTGACGGGCATCACAGGACGTGATGTGGTACAACCGGGCGTCGGCTCACATATAGATGGCGTGGATGAAGTTAAGTACCACAAATACTATCAGTGGGTGTGCTTCGTGCTCTTCTTTCAGGCCATACTATTCTATGTGCCGCGCTATCTATGGAAATCGTGGGAAGGTGGACGCCTAAAGATGCTTGTTATGGATCTCAATAGCCCGATTGTGAATGATGAGTGTAAGAATGATCGCAAGAAGATACTTGTCGAGTATTTTATGGGTAATCTGAATCGGCATAATTTCTATGCTTTCCGTTTCTTCGTTTGTGAGGCGCTAAACTTTGTCAATGTTATTGGTCAAATATTCTTTGTGGACTTCTTTTTGGATGGTGAATTCTCCACATACGGTAGTGATGTATTGAAATTCACCGAAATGGAACCAGATGAACGTATCGATCCGATGGCGCGTGTCTTTCCGAAAGTCACCAAATGCACATTCCACAAATACGGTCCATCTGGTTCGGTGCAAAAGTTCGACGGTCTCTGTGTGTTGCCATTGAATATTGTGAATGAGAAAATCTATGTATTCCTGTGGTTCTGGTTCATCATCTTGAGTATATTGTCGGGCATATCGTTGGTCTATCGCATGGCTGTTATAATTGGTCCCAAACTACGTCATCTGTTGTTGCGCGCACGTTCCCGTCTGGCCGAGAGCGAAGAGGTTGAAGCGGTGGCAAATAAATGCAATATTGGCGATTGGTTCCTGCTGTATCAGCTGGGCAAGAATATCGATCCATTGATCTACAAGGAGGTGATAGCGGATTTGGCGCGCGAATTGGGCGAACACCCGAGCAGCAAGCAACCATTCGAAGCTTAGTGGCCGCAAATGGGTAGGTAAGCGGATGGAGCGAGAAGTGATAGAAATAAGAATATTAGATACGTATCTTTGTGAAAATATTTACTGGTATGTCGCGAAAGAAAGAACGCAAGTTATAGTATTTCGTCTCGAATAAGTATAAGGATCTCTTAGCAACCTAGAATTTATATGTGCGAATTTGCATATGCAGTTTGTACAGACTTTATTAATTTTTATATATTTTGAAATTAAATTTAAAAGTAAAAAACTGTAAAAAGCGCTTACGTGTTCGCTCCAATTTTTATACTGGCATGTAAAATTTTGTAAGAAATTTTGCATGGAGTATTTCTTGTTCGCATATAAAGAAAATCCGTTTAAAAAGTGACAGCATCTGGACGCCACACCCACTTTTCTATACATATGTGAGCTTAAGTTAGAACTTCTTTCATATTTTACAATAAGGGCAATAGTCACAGGCCTCAAAATTGACATTGGACAGACACCCGAACCAACCTACCTGTTTATGACCTTTGCTTAGGTTCGAGTATTTCTGTTTATTCCTAAAGTCTCCATAAAAATTTTTCATTATAAAAGGGGGTTTCATTAGACGTGTAGAACTATAAATTGAAATAAAATAATTTTAAACGGGAATTTACTTTACTTTTCTTATTTTGCGCTGTAACGTCTAAGCAAGTTTGACCGAGTTCGACAATGCACGCCAGTCGTTTCTCTTCTGTGCCAACTGACGCCAATTGGAAATGCCACGTGAGGCCAAATTCTTCTCCACTTGGTCTTTTCAACGCAGAGAAGGCCTTCCTCTCTTCCTCTGCTACCACCAGAGGCTTCCGAGTTGAATAATTTCAGAGCTGGAGCGTCGGTGTCTATTGGACACACATGACCAAGCTAGCGGGCCGCTGTATTTTAATTCGATATAGATCCATCGCCATTGCCAATGCATAAAGGCCCGTAAACCTTCCGCAGAATTTTTTTCTCGAATACTCCAAGAGTCGCCTCATCGGATGTTGTCATTGTCCATGCTTCTGCGCCATATACCAGCACGGGCATGATGTGTGTTGGGTCACACAAATGTCCAAAGTAGTACTTGTTGGCAAGAGTAATTCTGCGTTGGATTTCGATGCTGACATTATTATCGGCGTTAATGCTGGTTCCCAAGTAAACGAAATTCTGTACATTCTCGAAATTATAACTCTCAACAGTGACGTGAGTGCCAAGGCGTTAATTAGAAAGATAATTTTATGCCATTAGTATTTGATGGTATATGATTGTGGGCACGTGGCCGCGTCTGGGTTGGAAGTGGCGCATGCTGGACGGTGCAATATGCTATCAGTTTTTTAAGCAATGGGTGCCGTAGCTTGGCAAAGATTCGTACAGTGCTGTCTTTCAAGGCGTTCAATCTAGAAGCGTTAAATCGTACGATCGTGGTTTCCATTTGTTGGGTCCATTTCTAGAAATAGTCCCTTCACCAAAAATTTTCTTACAGTAAGTCGATTGTCCGATACGTTGTAGAGCATGTGGCGCCGCCCTTTTGCCAGATCTGGCCGATTTGTGATCGGTTTATGGGCAAATAAACTTTAGGAAGGCTCTGGGAATACAGGTGTATATCGCGATTTTTAATCGGGATGGTCACTTTTTATACCGGTCGTCCTGAATTTGGCCAACAAACGTTGCACATTAAAATTTGAAGAGCTACCTTGTTTGACGTAAAATGCGTACAGATTAGCCCGACGCCAAAATAACACCTCCAGTTCAGGATGCCAACATCGAACCGTCGTAGTTGAAAATGCCTGAGGTAGGTTTTAGGGAGAAATTAAAAATAAATTGATATACATTCCGTGCACTTTTTCTTAAGACCACTCATGAACCATAACCAATAAGAGGATATTTTAAAGAGAATGTAGGCAAGTTAGACATTTCGTAGAGTTCGTTTATAGAGTAAATAGTTTATGGTGTCGGCAACAAATCAAGGCGAATTCATAGAAGGTTGTAGCGATAGTACACAATATAAAAATTAAAAATAAAACAAATAAAAATTACTTTCTCAATCGCGCACTTTAACGAAAATTATATCCTTTATGTGCCATGTAGAACCCCCAATATCCGTATATTCGGATTTTCGGATCTTCGTGTGTGCAGATAAAATCCGGATATACGGATTTTCGGTTACTATCCATTCAGTACCGAAAGTTGTTGTGAAACGGAGACGTTTCTGGCTGTTTTTTTTTTTTTTGTAACTTGTATGATTCAAATTTTCGTTCAATACGCTATCCTTCTGCGATTCACAGATGCTCTTTTATGGCCCAAGCATAACCAAATAAAATACATTTATTGCTTACAAATTAATGATAACTGTAGCCATTTTCTATTCGTTTCCGGATACTAAAATCTGCGTTTTTTTACGTTCTTGGATACGTAAATGATGAATGAAATGAAAATTTTAGTCGTTTTTTTCGTTTCCGGATACGGAAAATTGTACGGCAAATTAGGTTTCTCTTCTGGCTGGGAAGAACTCGATAATCCGCCGGCCGACACATGCTCAAAAATCGAAATATGTAACCACACAGCTATCCGCAAGTGGGCATTTTTATAAGCTTTTTTTTAGTACTCTATTCGTGGTCAAACAGCGAGTAAGCAAATATTACTAAAAAATAAAAATAAACTCCAAAAATAAATATGTATGTATGTTCATTAATGTGCTCAATTATTTTCAATTGCGCTAAAGAGTACATACATACATACATGCGCCAGAGTATTTTATGTGACACTAACACAATTGAAGTGTGTTACGCTGCACGCACACAATGATAATTACAGAGACAAAAGAGTCACCCCTGGTGTTACGCAAAACGCCAACGCTCTCCAATTGCACGCTGGTCAACTCCGGTGAGCGATAATTTTTGGTAGAGGAGGACAGATTGAGCGTGTGCTTGCAGCACAGAATTGCGGTGCTCGTATAGTATTTGAGTGGTGAACAGTAGTGAACGAGCGCCTTTTCACGTCAGCTGCCACTTCACTCAAATAATTATTTGCAAAAATTTACTTGGTTGCTAATTTAATGTCGGAAAATAATTTTGTATTTTTATTTTTTACACATTTATTAAAATAAGAGATTGTTGTTGCTCTTTATTACTTTATTGTTTTCATTGCTTTTATGCAACGTGCTTTTCTTTTGCCGCTCATGCACTTTGGCCTCTCACGTCAGCGCCGTGATGCATGCTTCCTGCATAACCACCGTCACCGCCATCGCCATCGCAACCATTACCCGCATCTCAGCTATCAGCTGCTGCTTATATCGCTTCGGTTGTATACCACATCGCAGTGCTGATTGCGAAACTTGCAAGTACTAATGCGCTGCAATAATCGCCGCCGCGCATGCGCACAAAGGCGATGATTTTTTGCTTTGCACAATAATGGCTGCTGCTTGCTGCCTGCTGCCTTGGCGCACTGAACCCTATCAATATTACCTACCGACTTACCCGCACGCTTGACTACTTACTACATACTTATGTATGTATACCAGCAGCAGCACCAGAAGCAGATTGATACGCAGCAGTAGTGACTGACGGTTGTTGCAATTGCAACTTTTATTTTCAAGCTGATGCTCACGCTTTGCCTAAATTACATCAAGCAATTTGACTTTATTGGAAGCACTTACATAGTTGCATGCCTGTAAGTAAGTTTTTACAAAGTAAAGGTGTGCATGCATACATATGCATGTACATACATAGTTACATATGTATGTTGGTTCGTAAGAGTACTTGTTTTCTATAGCCTTTTGTCTTCGCCGGGCATTCGTCGCCGCATCGTTTGTGTAGTCAGTGACGTGCTGCTTCAGTGCCTCGATGGCTTGCTGGATTCTTCTCTCCATTCTTTCACCTTCCCAACTGCTGAAATATTCTGTTTCGATGTGAAATTCGTCGTCGTAGCTTAACTATTGAGGTGCGCGCTGCTCTTTACCTTTATACTCGTAAGTGTACACAGCTAGGTACATATATGTATGTGTGTAGATTGCTTGCATGTGTTGGTGTGGTGTAAAACTGGTTTTACTGACTTGTTTAAATTTTTTGAACAATTTTCTGTTTCATGGCACAGACAAGAAAAAAATCGCTAAATATTTTGTAGCAACAAGTTCATGGCTTTAAGATGCTCCAATCCGTGACGCTGTTATAGTATAGGGTTATATAAAAAAATGCAAAAAAAAAGAAGATATATGAAAAAGTTAAAGCAAGTGGGAAGCAATAAAAAGTTGTACATTTTCGTATGCAAATGCTGTTCAGCTTGTGTTTGTGTGGCCATGAAGGGTTCGAAAAGGAAATATGCCAAAGACACTCAGCAGACAGGTCTTAAGTCTGTGGTTATGTACAGTGGTCGAAATAATTATAGCCGCACCACGTTTTGACAAGTTTTAACGTATTACTTTTGCCATTATTTAATTTTGCTTATTTTATTTTATAAAAATATAGTTCATTCTTTAACAAAACTCGTGTAAATCCCAGTTTCAAACTTAGTCAATGTTAAAAAAAAAAAATTCAACAAACTTTCGTAAAAATTTCTAACTTTTTTAATTCGATTTTCTATAAAGATTCTGAGTATGCAGCTTTGTAGCCCATTGAAGTCTAGTACAACAAAGTACAAGTTTCATAAGGCTAAAAATTACGGTTGATTTTTTAGAATTTTTTTTTTGTCCAGGATGTTTCGCTTTTCTTCCATATAAAAATAAATTGTGTGTATTCGTTATATGGAAGCAAATGAGACGAAAAAAAAACTAAAAAATTGTTGGCAATTTGAAACTTATACTTTGTTCTACTACATAGAATTCAATGGGCTACAAAACTGCATACTCAGAAAAAAGTTAGAAATTTTTACTAAAGTTTGTTGATTTTTTTTTAATATTGCACAAAGTTTGAAACTTGGATTTACACGGGTTTTGTTAAAGAATAAACTATATTTTTATAAAAAAATAACCAAAATTAAATAACAACAAAAATAATATGTTAAAACTTGTCAAAATGTGGTGCAGCTATAATTATTTCCACCACTGTATATATGCATATCTACCTAGATACATGCTTATAAACATATGCATATGCCAATGAAGGAACCTGTTGGAACAGCAACAAATATCATATGTACATATGTATAAGTGGATATATGGATACATAACCAACTTGCATAGTTTTGTATATACAAATATACTTACATATATATGTATGTACAACTTTTTTCCCCGTCTATACCACAAGTAGGATTCGTTGGGTATCAAGTGTTCAGCTACCTGTATTTAGCAGCCCAGCCAGCTCGTCTTCAGGTAAGCCAGCGCAACAGTAGTAGCGCCGCTGAATTTTTCGAACCGCTTACGCCTTATGGGCCTCAACAGCTTGTAAATCGCACTTACATACTTATTTTGCAGCTTTGTTTAAAAAACAAAATGTCATTAATAAGCGAAGGTGTGAGCATGAGGGCAGACTTATTTTTTAGTATTTCTTAATTATGAATTTTCGTTCTTTGGGTATAATAAACTCATTCTTTTCTTGTTAACAAGTTTCGGAGAACAGGTTCGGTTCCCCCAATTAAAAATTTAGTTGCGTAGGCGTTATATGTACATATGGCCATAGGTGTGTCTTTTCTCAATAAACTGGAAATAAATTTGAATAATAGTGTGCTTTCACCAATAGTTCAATAAACTGGAAATTTATATTAGTAACAAATTTATAATAGTAATAACAGGTATTTGGTAAATCGTTACAAAGAAGTTATGATTTTCTGCGCGATGGTCTATGATTCGGCTCAATTTTTGTACTTAGACTAACTTTAAAGCAAAACTTGATAAAAATGGATTTGGATTTTTATTTTTTTTAAGCCACTCAAGCCAACAAAATTTCTTATGAGCTCACTATTTCCTTCTCAATTTATGAAAGGTAAGGCTAAATGGTTAGAGTTGCGTACTAGGTCGTCGGTTCGATCCCTGGCAACATCTAACTGAGAAAAAATTGTTCGGTCGCCGCTCGGTAGAAAATGGCAAACCTCCAAGCGTACTATAGCCATGAAAAGCTTAGCATAAAATTGATTTGCCGTTCGAAGGCGTGGTTAAAATTGTAGATTAATATATTTGTGTAACGACATCAAATGTGTATGCGCCAAAATATTATTATAACAATTTTTAAGCAAAAAATAAAACCGATTTCAATTCTCATATAAAAATTTAAGAGTACCGTTAACTTCTTTATGATCCAATTACAGATTTTTAATGAATGCTGATTTTTTTTGCATTAATTTTGTTGATATTTTATTCAAAGTAAAAATATGAATAACTGAGAAATAATAAAACCTAAACAAAAAACACAATAAATTGAAACAATCATAAAGATGGAAATTAAAAAATTTTTCAAATCTGATTACTAAAAAAATTTACTTAGTCAATTAAAAAAGTGCTAAATTAAAAATTTTCGAAAACATGTTTTTTACTTTCGTCGTAGGTAGTTAGTTTGAAAACAAAAAAAATATTTTATATATCGACTGCTGAGTGGAAGATCGACCTATCTCGGCAGCCAGTTTGAGATAGAGCCTTTTCGAGCTGGCTGTCGAGATAGGTCGATCTTCCACTCCGCAACCGATATATTCAGATTTTTAATATTAAGCATAGCAATATAAACTGATTTTAACACACCTTCATTAAAAAAATTACTAAAAATTCTACGAAATGGTGAAGTTAAGTATACTTCGCTGTAACTTCAACCCTCCTATTGGACACTTTGTACTACATACCTAGATCTACTCGAAAAAAAATTTGGATGATTTTTTTGCTTAAATCAATTCACAAAATTTGCCTCCAATTAATGCAGATATTCTTCATGATTAAATACACTTACTAAAAAAGTACTGTTATACCTATTTTTGTATTAATTGCGTCGAATCTGTACAATCCACAAGCAGTTATGTTTTCGGATTTGATTTTTGAGTTAGCTGACTTCTGATATAGGTGTGCGATTTGTGGATACATTATAAATACATACATACATATATATTTTTGCTCGAAAATGGAGGCACACTTATCTTGGAAAATGCATTATCTTCAATTTTGCATAAAGAACAAGATTCCAACGCGAAATTGTATTTAAATGAAAAATTAAAAAAGATAGACTAAAAAAGGTAAAAATAACCACTCGTGCTTATACACCCGTAGTTGCGTATATAACGTATACGCCCCGTGGTACCATACTCTGACATTTAACACGTTTACTCGCACGGCTTAACTTAAAAGCAATATTATTTAAAAGTAATTAAATATTGACGTTTAAGATTTTTACACAGTATTCCTTAGGCACATATGTTTTACTTTCTTCATGTATATAACAGTTTTAGAATGAATTTCGAGTATGCCAATAAAATAAGTAAAAATTAAATTTTAGTATCTCAAATCGAAGTCGTCTTTTACTAAACGTTTGATTTTAACACAGGTATTTAAGTATCTAAAATGATTAAAATTAAAAAAAAAAAATCGTAAAATTTAGAAACTCAGTTACAAAATAGTTGCGACAGATATTCTGCATTTCGGCACTTTTTCGCCTAAATGAACTTTTTAAGGCTCAAACACTTCATTTATTTCTTATTATATTTATTTCTAGAACTCCATTGATTGAAATTTAAGCAAGAAGAATGCTTTGGCGTTTTTTTCTGGCGAGAGAAGGAAGTGAAATTAAAAACAAAACTCGTGAGATTTGCTCATATAACACTTATGTTAATGCATCTATGTATGTATGTATATGTTTCAATGGCTAAGTATTCTCATCAACTCTGTTTTAATATTTATTTTATGAATTATATACAAACACATACATACATGTATGCAGATAGTATGTGTGATTTTCGAATACATAGAGTTTATTTCTTATTATTTATTCTTTACAATTGCATATACAAAAATGTGCACCAACTAATGTTTAAGTACTTTTAAAAATACATAATTTTCATAACGCTATAAAAGCGACAACTACTTAAGTTCAAAGGCCGTATAACTAATGATGTGTAGTCAACTTTTGAATTGAAAATTTAACAGGTACGATTAAATTAACCTTTATCTACTTTTAGAGATTATATATAGATTATAGATCGGTTTTTTTAAGTGAGGCGTGTCCCTACTACCTTAATCACTGGAAAAAATTTAACTGTTAGTAGAACTTATCAGCGAAAAAAATTTCTTAAAAAAACCAGCGCAATTTTCGGGACCTTTTGGTTATGAGTATTAACATTAACATAATAAGTGGAAATTTGTAGTTTAAGTAGTAATTATAAATTGAACATTCTTGTTTTTTTGTTATTCATTCCGCTAATCGTTTAGAATCATACCACAGACTTGTTTTGTTAATCGCTTATAAAGATTTGATTGCTGGACTGAAAAAAAAAACGTAAAACCTCTTGATCGCCCTTAAAAAATTATAAGCAAAAATTTTAAAGTAAATGCTCACTCACATTTTAACAAAGTGCGTTTAAAAATTTGCATTTTTGAATGAATACTTAGTCGCAGAAAGTAGGATACATATTTGGCAGACACATTTTAGTTAGGTGTTTGGCCGGGCTTCTACTCCAAGCTGTGGTTTTGGGCTCGATGTTATTACACAAATGATGGAGTCTAAAATTTTACGTCGCCTCCGAGCGGCAAACGAATTTTATGAGAAGCTTTTCATGGCAAAAGTACCCTCGTAGGTTTGCCATTGTCCTCCGAAAGGCGTCCGCTGTTAGAAAAAGCTTTTTCTAATTTATATATTGCATTTTTATTTTTTTGGAACATAATATAAAGGAATTTCTGATATTATGTGTACCGTTGAAAACCCCGAGACAAAATGATATGTATATTTAAAAAAAAACCATCTAAATCCGAATTTCTCACTTTGTACAAAAATTAGAAAAATTAAAAAAGTTGCACAACAACAATATTATAGTTTGAAGTGATTTTTGAAATTCTTTTTGCTGGCGGCGTCATCCATACAAAAAGTTATTATGTTCGACAATTTGTTTTGTATGGAAGAAAATAATAACACCATCGGCAAAAAAAGAATCAAAAATAACCAGAAATCAACGCGAATTCTTAGCCTATTGAAACTTGTTCTTATTATTAATAAGCTACAAAGTTGCATACTTGGAATTTTTCTAAAAATTATGAATACAAAGTTTGTTGTTGTGATTTTTTTTTTAATGCATAAATGCAGTAGTTTGGAAAAAACCGCAGTATCCCTTTTGGAATCCAAAAAAGGTATTATACTGCAAAAAAAAAGTATAGATACGAGCGTTAGGCAACCAAAATAATCAAAATTTTAAAAGAAAACTAGATAATTTAAAAAAAAAATCTATCGATCATAATTCGGTGAGTAGATACTGTAATTTGAGTGCAGCTTGGCTGTCACTGGAGACACGTCTGCTTCGCCAACTATTTTCCACACCATACTTCATCAACTTAATTATTGAAAATACCTCGGCTTGAAATACCGAAATACCACAAGCGCAAAAATATCTAAGAATGTCCCCCTTACTTAACCTAGACCATAGTCATGACTTGAAATCTATTTAAAATTCGAGCTTAAGCGCAAGTAAAAATTCAGAACAACGAAATTATTATTTTTACAACAACAAAAAAATACCAGTCGCACTCTTTAGTCAACCTTACTTAGAACTAAAGAACTACAATATGAATTGTTTATTTTGTTTATCTTATCACCACTTGTACGAATACTTGTAGCGCATAGTAGTTAATGATGTTCCAAACACAGAAAGAGTATAGCTATATGGTATGTATTGTATATACTTACTATGTACATATATATGTATTAGCACACACTTGTACCAGCGCTCTAACAAGAAAACTTGCCGAAGAAAAAAATTTAACTAGCCCAGAAAAAAAGCATTTCGTTGAGATCATTTTATTGTCGTCGCCCGCCGACATTTCAATTTCAATTACAAAACACTTGACAAAATTTTTTTCCTAGTGACTTGTGGAGCGAGTTTACTGTTTCTTGGATTGCCTTTTGGTTGCGCATCAGTAGCACAGTCTAAGTATGTACAAATGTATATACATATGTGTTTATTATTGTGACACTAACAGCATTGGCGGCTGCTTTCAACAGCAATTTACAGCATTTTATTATGTTTTTTTTTTTTTGTTTTTTAGTTTTGTGCAGCAAATGTGTCTGGTGACAATTGTGGCATGGACAGACGGCGAAGCAGTCTTGCGGGGCGAACTATTTCGAAATAATACTTTTGCGGCGTATGTTTTTTGTGCCGAATTCATTCTATGTATGTTTTTCTTATCAGCTAAAAAGTATATGTACACTTTTAATTACAAGCAAGCGCCTTCAGTATCGGCAAGGCTGATGAAAATTAATTTGATGTGGAAGTGAGTAGTATGCTTTCGCCTGCAAAAATCGTTGGACCATGTAGTCTATTTGTGGTATATTTGAGTACTTACAAACTTGCTCCTCTGTCATGCTGTAGCAGACCAACTCGTGCCTCTGCGCCAGTTTATTGTTACCCGATCACTGCTCGCGTTTTAACGAAATGTGATTGAAGTTGAACATTTGAAAGCATTTCTGGCTGTAGATAAACGTGTAGAAATGCTTACTGTTATTTGTTAGCTCCCAGCAGGTTCGGGTTCGAAAGCCGTCAGAGGCAACATGTAATTTTTTATATTTATTTTTGTTTTTGGTTTTTATTAATTGCGAAAAAGCATCTGTGAAGTGAAGAATAACAGCGTGTACAAACGAAAAAATATATTAACAATGTCATTGTTAATATGTTGGAGTGGTTTTATCATCAGAGTAGCATGTAATGAAGAGCTGGAGTATATGGTCCTGCCCTGGGATTAATTTTTATTAATTTTTGAGTACTCCTTGACGCTTAGAGATTACTCTTTTCATACATGCATGGAGTACATAGTCGCGATTTTTGAAGGGGCATAGCAAACCACTACATATGTATGCAAAATTTGTGTTTAATTTCGACAATAATTTTTCAAAATCATTATAATTTTTGCTAGAAAATTTTTAGTGTGCGCTAATAAAAGTGTTTGTTTCACTGCTCTAAAATTTGTTTTTATAATCTAGAGCAGTAGCCAAACGCTTGTTGTCAGCTTCAAATTAAGCCGGATATATGTATGTATGTATGTACATTAGGGTGATTCAATAAGAACAAATTCGGAATTTTAATGCTCTCAACCCCTAGGATTGTTCTATGTCGGAAAAAATAAACCCATATTTTTTTAAATTTGGAAACAAAAAATATTTAAGAGGTCGCTCAAAGCGCCCAAAGTTTTCTATGTATTTTATGTGGGGAAAAAACTACTTTTCATAGAAATGGTATAGAATTCTTGAAAATCGATATTTTTCGATCGGAAAACTCTGGTTCTCTTCAAGAGACATCCAATAATAATACCCAATGGTTAATTTAACAAATTTTTTAGTACCAACGATTTTTATTGGTGCCCCCATTGCATTTTTTTGGGGTTTTTTGGAGATTTTTGATGGACCTATAAATTATAGTTACTATGAACAAATGGTTAAATAAACAATTGGGTATTATTATAGGGAACCTCCTGCAGAGAAGCAGAGTTTCCGATCGAAAAATATTGATTTTTAATACTTCTATACCATTTCTACTAAAATTTGTTTTTTCTCCATATAAAATACATGGAAAACTTTGAGCGCTTTGAGCGATCTGTAAATATTTTTTTTGTTTAAAAAAAAAAAAAAAAAAAATTGGGGTACATGTTTTTCGGTATAGAAGAGTCCTAGGGGATGAGAGCATAATAATTCCGACGTAATTTTTTTCATGTATTTTTGGACCACCCTAATGTACATACCATATGCATGAATGAATGGGTAACTCTTTGTTTGTTTTTATTTGTCACTTTCTAGTAATAATTGCATGAATCACACGCGCTGTGGCCAGATTAATGTTTTGGCATGTTAGATTGTGTGTATATTTGCTCCACATGTGGGACACGTACAAATGTAGGTACATATGTATGTATTTGCTCTAAATGCCGCGCTTGCGTGCCTTTCATTCATTATCAGCAATTTTTGCTCAATGAGCGCCATAGCCAAGCGACATATGTACATAAAAAAATATCTAACACATACATACATAAATATGTACCTACGCACATGGCCACAAATAACTTCTAAATTTATTGCATTTCATTTTTTCATTGCTTTTCGTATTTTGTTTGCTAAATATTTTTTAATTAGAATGGCTGCAAAAATTAAATATGTATGTATATATAGGCCCATTCATAATTATGTACATACATATTTACACTGCCGGAACAAAGTATTGGCTCAGCAAATTTTTCACAATATATACAACCATTTTTATTCTATTTTTCCGCCAATTTTATTTAAAAATATGGTTCATTCTACAACAAAAAACATAAAAATATAATTCCTAAACTTTGTGCAAAATTCTCGAAAATTCGCGAAAATTCAGCTAATTTTCATCCAACTTTTTAATCAGATTTTCTAGATTTTTTTTGAGTATGCAGTTTTTCAGCCCATTAAATTCTAATCAAAATTTGTCTTTTTTGGTTCAAGGTGTTTTGCATTCTTTACATATAAAGTATTTTCGAAAAAAAATTTTTGTATGGAAGAGACTGCGTGAAAAAATTGCCAAAAATCAACGGTAATTCCTAGCTACTTGTACTTTATTATAATAAAATTGATTGGGCTACAAATCTGCCTACTCAAAAAAGTTCTAAAAAATCTGATTAAAATATATGTATGTATATACAATACACATATGCATGTACCTAATATACATATACATACAATGCAGCTGTTTGTATGCCAACAGCCGTATAAGCTGTCAGTAGGTTCTGTTTAATGAATGAAATGCAAAAATCATTTAATGATGTGAAAATTATCAACAGCGGAAGCCCCTAAAAATGCCCCAGCGCAAACATACACGCCTACGCACAAGCACGGCTACTGATAAATACATTAATATGACATTTACGATGCAACAACAACAATGGGGAAGAAGAACAAAAGTGCAAGTGGCAAAAGTGACACACCAAACCGGCTCTCTTATTAGTGATCGTCTCCGTTTTTAATTTAATCTATTAAACGTTAATTATATGACGGGTCTGTTGAACGAGTAGTCAAATGTGCGCATACCTACAAACATACATACATATCTAAGTAATAATTGTTTTTGTTTGTACATATCGTATATACTATGAACGTTTGTAACAATGCATTTGAACCATTTAAAGCAAACCATAGTTAACAGTGATTATGAGCTGTAATTACAGCGGTTATATCAATATTACTAACTAGAGCAATAATTGTGATAACTATGAATATACAGTATCGGTCATATCTATAGCACGCCATTTCAAAGTGATATTGTGTGCCGCTTATGTTTATTTATTTATTTTTAAGAATTTTCAATTAAAATTTTGTTCATTCTCGGACAAACCCCATATATACCCAAGTTCAACAATTTGTAGAAAACTACAAAAAAGTGTAACAAATTTTCACCTAAATTTCAAACTTTTTTCTCGGTAGTGATAGAATTTTTTTGAGGACACAGTTTTTTAGCCCCTGCAATTTTAGTCTGATAATGTGCAAAGGTCAAGTGGCTACGAATTACCGTTAATTTTTTAGAATTTTTTTGTCGTATTGGCCTCCATATAATGAATAAACTCAATTTATTTGTATATGGAAGAAAACCGCAACATCCTTGGCGAAAAAAATTCTAAAAAATCAGCGGTAACTTTTAGCCACTTGAAACTTGCACATTATCAAACTAAAATTGATTGGGCTATAAAACTGTGTATTCAGAAAAATTCAAACACTTCCGAGAAAAAAGTTTGAAATTTAGGTTAAAATTTGTTGCACTTTTTTGTAGTTTTCTATAAGTTTTTAAACTTGGGTTTATATGGATTTTGTTAGATAAAAAACGGTATTTTAATTGAAAATTCTTTAAAATAAGTAAATAAACATAAGTGGCACACAATATCACTTTGAAATGGCGTGCTATAGATATGACCGATACTGTATGTATGTATGTATGTATGCATGTACGTATGTACATATTGTATAATGGTAGCTGTAGTGTGTGCCAATTATGACGTTATTGTGCTCGTTTGCGAAATACTAGAGTAAACTTGGATACAAAAAACAAAAGAAAAATTCTTCTAATTTGCTTGTGAGAAAAATAGATATGTATATCATTTGCATTTTTCAATTACTACGAAAATAAAGTATTTTAAATAGTAAATATTCTTAAATAAGTATATAGTTTTTTTTCGCGGGTGATGGGTCGTTGTCACTTGGATTCGTATGCGACTTAAGCTCCCCCATTATTTTTGCGTTCGGCTACTTGTAGATCAATGGGTACGGTACGCAGATGCTACTCTTAAGGCTGCTGTGCGATGGGCTCTGGGAAGCATCTTGCAACGGCTATTTTTTTTGAAGGGTGTCAGCCCAGATCTCCGCTCCGTATAACAAAATATTCAAGATTGTGGATAGTAGAAGTTTCCTTTTACTTTGGGTCGGTTAAGAGTATTAGCTCGGTTTTCTCTGCTGCAAATCTGAGACCGTGCGAGTCGAGCAATGCTAAGCGGAATCGCACAATATTGAAACATTTTAAATTTTGATGATTTTTTTTCTGAGTGTATTACGAATGTTTTTCCATACAAAAAAAAAATTGTCGACAATACTGTTTATGAAAGAAAATGCGAGAAAAAATTGTTAAAAATCAACGCGATTTCTTAGAAACTCGAAACTTACACTTAATTCTACTAAAAAATTTAAAGGGCTATAAAACTGCATACTAAAAATATCTGGTTAAAAGGTTGAAAATTTAGTTGCAATTTTGCAGAATTTTCATAATTTTTGCACAAAGTTTGAAATATGAATTTATATGGTTTTTGTTAGATAAGAGGCCTCTCTGTAAAAAATAATAAATATTAAATAAACAAAAGAAAAATATGCAAAATGTTTTTAAATGTCGTGTCCCTATTTATTTTGCCAGCACTGTACTTTTTATAACCGATAATCTATCATTTCTATAGCCATACAAAATTATTTACTTTATATGTTCTTAACCACATCACGCAAGTTTTGAAAAAATAATTATTAAAATTTAAAGGCTAAATTTGAATTTTAATTCTGATTTGGCAAGATTTCTGAAGGAAAATATTTTTATTCGGTCAAAAAATATGTATTTTTAACAATTTTATAGAAATTATACGAAGAAATTTATTCTCCCCATAACAAATAAATATTTTTATGGAGAACTTCAAAGCCTCAGCGGCAGTGCTAAGGGATTTCAAAATAAAAAATAGAGGTCTCATTATTTTCCATTTTCTCAAAAATTCCAAAATGTTTATTTTTCAGTGTATTTTTAGACCACCCTGATATACCTACATATATATATACATTGTGACCATATCATTTAAAATAAATTGCTTCATTAAAATGTTAAATTAAACAATTTGAAATTTCTTTTCTTCTCTTTACAGCCACTTTTCTCGTACGAACTGCAACCTGAGTGCCACTGAATACTAAACTAAGGTGTATCAATATCCTTCTGCACACATGCATACATGCCGCAACCCTCTTATGTTAAAGAAAAACTACACACAAATAAACAAGCGCACACGAAAAATAACAAAATAGCCTACTGATGAAAAAATCTCAACAAATTGTATAAATTAAATAAAAATATGCTGAGATTTACATGCGATCCAGACACGAATCGATAATTTCGATATACATACATACATATGCACATATGTAATGCGATTTTTACATATTTATTTACATATAGTATGTATACCTACACATACATATTTTAAAGAAATAAGAAATAATTATACATACATATAAAGAAGAAGAAAAAACACCAATAAAATGCAAAGTCTACAAAGTATCAAAAAAAAAACACACACACACACAAGTAACAACAACACTCCATGCATAATGCCTACAAATCAAACAATGTAAAGTTAACATTCTAAAATAAATGAGACAAATCGTAGAAATAAATTCAGAGATTTTTTACAATTAAAAGAAATAAATTGTAGTTGTAGAAGGAAATAAATCTTATGAATTTCATATCTGTTAGTTTTTTGCTAACGATGATTAAAATATAAAAAAGTGTAGATATACATACATACATACATAGGTGTGGAAAAACCGCACACGCATACATACATACATACATACATACATACATACACAAAAAGCTGCATTTGGCAGAGAGCGACACATATTTTCATATATTTACACTTAAATCAATCAAATATTTAAACAGAAAAGTAAGAAATATCGAGGGGAGTACCTATGTACTAATCTAAATGAAAATACAATTTTTTATATAAATATTTAATAAGAGTTGTGATCATTGATTAAGAAATTTATTAATTATTATTGATACTGCTAGCAATTTACACGTAAATGCTTGTCGAACGGTCGGACGAACATTGTAGATGAGGGAAAATGTTTAATTAGCGATCTAATAAACTATAAAGACATTGCAAATTAAAATCAATCTATACCTAATAAAAAACGCAAATAGCGGTTAATGCAAACACTTTGACAGAGAAACGAATACTGCTTCTACAAAAACAAAAAAAAAACAATACTGCTTACGAAAAAGTACGTATATTAAGCGCAAATTATACATTTAATTTAATTACTTATACATATTTTGAAATAAATAATTTTTTTTGTTAAATGTAAGTGATTTTATTTATCATAGTTTCCATCAATAGTTTACGTAATTAAAAACCTAGTTGCATATTTAATGTTAGCGCAATTTTTAGATTTTTTTTTTTCAATATAAAAAACGGTACTAAACAGTGGAAATACAAGCGAATTCGACTAATCTTTGATTAAGCAAAGAAAAAAATTAGAATTTTTTCTGTAGCTCTTAAGCGCTTTTTAATTATAAAATTTACTTTAAATTTTATTTTACTTTTCTAGTTATAATTTTAATTATTTGACATAAAATTGAAGACTCAAAAGCAATAAAAATTAATTATAGTGATGAGAAGAGCTAACAAAAAATGTGTGTTGAGTGCAAACCAGTTATGGTTAGTGTACTTTTGGCATTTGAATGCTGCAAAGTGCATACAATTGAGATCTGCTATTTTTTGTTAATAGGATGATAAATACTTTTTAAATATACACACATACATATATTTAAATAATGACTAAGTTAATTATTATGAAAGACGAACATTTGAATAAAGAAGAACAACTGAATTTCAATACTAGAAAAAAAAAGTTTGTTTTCTTATAAACCTGGTGGAGAAATGTTGGTTGAAGAGGATGACGAAAAAACAATATTAATATAGAACTGCCAAAAGTAACATCTAAATCTCCTGAAAGTATTAACCAGCGGAATCGATTTTTGCCGGGAAGCTCGTTCGCCGGATGTGAAAAAGTCCAGCTTAGAAATGTAGCCCATCTAAAGGCGCAGAATACAAAATGCAGCGAAAAATATTTCCGCCGCCGCTTCCTGGGCATTTCTGAGCGCCTAGTAGAATTTGTAAATTTGACGAGCGGGAGCGCCGGATGTGAAAAGGTTTACAAATTCTACTAGGCGCTCAGAAATGTCCAGGAAGCGGCGGCGGAAATATTTTTCGCGACATTTTGTATTCCGCGCCTTTAGATGGGCTACATTTCTTAGCTGGACTTTTTCACATCCGGCGCACGAGCTTCCCGGCAAAAATCGATTCCGCTGGTTAAATTGACAAATTCTACTAGGCGCGCAGAAATGCCCAGGAAGCGGCGGCGGAAATATTTTTGGCGACATTTTGTGTTCTGTGCCTTTAGATGGGCTACATTTCTAAGCTGGACTTTTTCAAATCCGGCGGCTCCAGCTTCCGGGCAAAAATCGATTCTTCTAATCAAATTGACAAATTCTACTAGGCGCTCAGAAATGCCCAGGAAGCGGCGGCGGAAATATTTTTGGCGACATTTTGTATTCTGCGCCTTTAGATGGGCTACATTTCTAAGCTGGACTTTTTCACATCCGGCGCTCCAGTTTCCGGGTAAAAATCGATTCTTCTAATCAAATTGACAAATTCTACTAGGCGCTCAGAAATGCCCAGGAAGCGGCAGCGGAAATATTTTTGGCGACATTTTGTATTCTGCGCCTATAGATGGGCTACATTTCTAAGCTGGACTTTTTCACATCCGGCGCTCGAGCTTCCGGGCAAAAATCGATTCTGCTAATCAAATTGACAAATTCTACTAGGCGCTCAGAAATGCCCAGGAAGCGGCGGCGGAAATATTTTTGACGACATTTTGTATTCTGCGCCTTTAGATGGGCTACATTTCTAAGCTGGACTTTTTCTCATCCGGCGCTCCAGCTTCCCGGAAAAATCGATTCCGCTCATCAAACTGAAAAATTCTACTAGGCGCTCAGAAATGCCAATACAATAATACAATTTGTATTCTGCGCCTTAAGATGGACTACGACGTTTCACATCCCGCACTCCAGCAGCCTTCATTTACAAATTTTACCAGGCGCCCAGAAATTATTTACAAGGATAGTTCTAAAAAAAACATGTTAATGCTTTCAGGAGATTTAGATGATACTTTTGGCAGCTATATATTAATATTGTCTTCTCCTCATCCTCTTCAACCAAATTTTGGCCACCAGGCTTATAAAAAAATAAACTTTTTTTCTAGTATTGAAATTCAGTTGTTCTTCTTTATTCAAATGTTCGTCTTTCATAATAATTAACTTAGTCATTATTTAAATATATGTATGTGTGTATATTTAAAAAAGTATTTATCATCCTATTAACAAAAAATAGCAGATCTCAATTGTATGCACTTTGCAGTATTCAAATGCCAAAAGTACACTAACCATAACTGGTTTGCACTCAACACAAATTTTTTAACCAACTTCCAAAAAAGGAGGAGGTTATGATTTCGCCGGAATATATATTTTTTTTTGTGTGTATGTTACCGGTTTAGATCCGATCATTGGATCATTAAATATATGTATATGTTTTTTTTCAAGTCGGTTTTTTTTGCTAAAAATTACTTGTTTAATTTATACAAATTGTTGAGATTTTTTTGTCAGTAGGCTATTTTGTTATTTTTCGTGTGCGCTTGTTTATTTGCGTGCAGTTTTTCTTTAAAATAAGAGCGATCCGGCATGTATGCATGTGTGCAGAAGGATATTGATACACCTTAGTTTAGTATTCAGTGGCACTCAGGTTGCAGTTCGTACGAGAAAAGTGGCTGTAAAGAGAAGAAAAGAAATTTCAAATTGTTTAATTTAACATTTTTATTAAGCAGTTTATTTTAAAAGCTACGGTCACAATGTATATATATATATGTAGGTAAATTAGGGTGGTCTAAAAATACACTGAAAGATCAACATTTTGGAAGTTTTTAGCTGCCACCTCTCCAAAATTATAGAAAATGGAAAATAATGAGATCTCAATTTTTTATTTTGAAATACGTTAGCACTGTCGCTGAAGCTTTGAAGTTCTCCATCTTAATATTTATTTGATATGTGGAGAATAAATTTTTTCGTAGGATTTCTATAAAATTGTTAAAAACAAATATTTTTAGACCAAATAAAAATATTTTCCTTCAAAAATCTTGCCAAATCAGAATTGAAATTCAGATTTAGCTCAAGGCGAATTTATATAAGGTGGTGTTGTTTCATCAGCTGTGAGTAGCGTTTGATTGTAAATTTTGTTTATTTCGCTAGCCAGTGAGTGAAAACATGAGAGTGTTTGTATTTTCTGTCGCCCTTTTTCCTTTGGGGAAGAATAGCTGAAATTTGACAATGGCCCGCTAAAAGCAAAAACAAAATACAAGTAATTGTTGTATTTGTTGAACCGATACCACCTTATATAAATTCGCCTTGATTTAGCTTTTATATTTTAATAATTAATTTTTCTATGCATCTGGATAGCCCTTTAAATTTTAGCAGAATAAAGAGTAAGTTTTAAGTTGCTAAAAAATTGCTTTAATTTTTTTAAATTTTTTTCTTGCATTTTCTTCCATAACCAGTATGTGCGAGAATTTTTTTTTTTTGTATTGAAAAAAGTGCGTAATTCACTCAGAAAAAATAATTATCAAAATTTAAAATGTTTCAATATTGGGCGATTCCGCTTAACATTGATCGACTCACACGGTCTCAAACTTGCAGCAGAGAAAACCGAGCTAATACTCCTAACCGACCCAAAGTAAAACGATACTTCTAATGTCCACAACCTTGAATATTTTGTTATGCGGAGCGGTGATCTGGGCTGACAGCCTACAGAAAAATAACCGTTGCAAGAAACTTTCCTCAGCCAATAGAACAGCAGCCTTAAGAGTAGCCTCTGTGTACCGCACAGGGTCTGGCGAGGCAATACTAGTTATAAGCAGAATACAAAATGTCGTCAAAAATATTTCCTGGACATTCTGTGCGCCTAGTAGAATTTGATCAGCGTAATCGATTTTTGCCGGAAAGTTGGAGCGCCGGATGTGAAAAAGTCTACAACAAAAACGAGCTTAGATGGAGCTACATCGATTACGTTTACCAGCTTTATCGCCATGTCAATTGAAAAGACATATTTTAATAAGGAAAACGCTGCTTGGAGTTCGTGGGACTCTCTCAAGGATAATTACTAAACGAAGACGCCAAATCCTGTTGCAATATCCCATTTTGGGGCCATCGGTGAACATTGGGATTTCGTCATTGCTTAGAACCATATTAAGCTCTCAGTTACTTCTGTCAAGAAAATTGATTTCGATGGTTCGGTTAATTGGCAACTTTTTATTCAGATTTTTCAGAAACAATCTAAGTATGCAGTTTTATAGCCAATTCAAATTTAGTATAACAAAGTGCAAGCTTGAAGTCGCTAGAAAATCGCGTTGATTTTTGGTAATTTTTTTCACGCAAGTTCTTCCATACAAAGTATATTCGAAAATTATTTTTTGTATGGAAAAATGAGAAACACCTTCCACTAAAAAAAATTGCCAAAAATCAACGCGATTTTCTAGCGACTTCAAACTTGCACTTTGTTATACTAAATTGAATGGGCTATAAAACTGCATACTTAGAATTTTTCTAAAAACTGGTTTTTGGTGTAAAATGGACTATATTTTTATAAAAAATTATCGAAAATAAATTAGAACAAAAAAACTTTGCATATATTGCAAAAAACTCACTGTGCCAATACTTTTGTTTGTCACTGTATGTACATATGAAATGAAATTAAATATTTTGTTTACATTTATACGGCTTGTGCCCGGCGACGCATTGCATTGCAGCAAATTTCGTGCATACACTACATTATCCTAAATGAAAACAAAACTGATGCAACATTGGCGGCAAGCATGCGCCGCCGCCACCCGGCAACATACCCAAGACTAAGAAGAACTGTCAGAAATGAAATGAAGTACATACTTCAAATTCAAATGCATCGTGATCTTATCTTGTCAAAACGTGCCGCAATGCAATACAATGTGATATCCGATCTTAACAACGGGTGAGACAAAAAGTGTGTAGGCACCAATCGGGAGTAAAAAGAGCTCCTCCATACATTTGGATCACCTATCAAGTGTACACTTACAAATACTTGTATGTATGAATACTCGTCCCAGTCTCCACGGTTATGTATTCGCGTAAAGCTTTAACTGTACATAAATACGTATGTAAGAGTATTCACATATGTACATATGTACATAGGTATGTAGCCGTATCTCTGTGTTTATTTATCTTTGGGTCTGTTGACTTGGCGTTTCATCTTCCTGGCGGCGGCACGTAATCCCTTTCGATATTCATAACTCAGTTCATGATATCAACTCGCCTAGTGTACGAAAACTCGTAAGCGTTTGCAAAGAGGTTTTACGCAATGCAGTTAGAGGTTTGGGGTGTATGTAGGTCTATGTGTACAAGTCTTTATATTTATTTAAAATTTGTCTTTTTTTACCATACATTTTTTTCTTATATGCGCGCGCTTCTATATCGGGGTTTACTTTATTTTTTATTTGTAAACAACGTTTTAAGTAAATATTTATATAGCATGCATTGTAAAAAGAACATTAGGGACATCCTTACTTTTTAATATTAATATACCTAAGTATGTATACGCGGGTTGCTACTTGAGTGTCGAAATATTGTAGCACCAAACTGAAAATATGGTAAACGTACTCAGAACGAATTTCGAACGCAAGGCATAATTGCTGCTCCAGCAGAGTTCTTTGATTTGAAATGCTTTCATTAGGCGGCTTAATTTGTTTCTTTCAGTGAACGTTGCGGTATGATCTTTATATTAAAAATATTAATTTAATTTTAATTTAATTGCATCTCCATTTTTGCCAATCAAATTTAACCTTATTTTTAGGATTTTATTTATTCGATAAATTTTTTATCGTTATTTTTCGTATCTATTTTTTTTCATCCATTAAAGCGGTTAAAAATAAATTAAGAAATAAAAATCCAATGTAACGATTATTTTTAAAGTAAAAAATCATAAAATGATAATTAAATTTGACTGACAAAATAAAAATCCAAAGTTGACAATAATTTTTTATCGAAAAAATAAAAATCACAGAATAACGATTTTGCAATGATGTAATAATAAAAGTCTTTAATGAAAATCTTCAATAAAAATCACATCAAAATTTGAAAAAGAAGCTCGACTAAACTCTTAGCAAAAGTGTAAGCGCAAAATATTATTATAACATATTTCATTCAAATAGCGACGATATAAGAAAAACTATATTGGCGATGGAAGACGGAATCGAAACTGTATTTTACCGACGACCTACCGAATTTAAATTAACTTTTAACTTAGCTTTAATCGGAAAACCACAACTCGTTCCCTGTTCGGTGGGAAAATAATGGGACATAAGTATGTACAGTGTACACCCCTAGTGTGTATGCTCTCATAATATTTTATAGTTTTTTTTTCGGCAAGTAAAGTATGGTGAACTCTCTGAAACGCATTAAATATTTGTTTATTACTTTTATCATTTGTTATTTGTTTTAAACTTTTCCACTTTCCTTTTAGGTTGTTGGCTGCGATCACCGAAAGACACACGCTGATTGAGTTGTACGAAGTTGCGCATGCGCCACGTATTCAGTAGTGCCAAATTGTGCGTAATTTCCCTATTTGAGAGATATTTTGTCACCAAAATTATTTAAAGGGAAAAGGGAATTTCACGTAACACAATGTCGATGCATAATTGCTCAAAATTCAACTTAGTGTATTCGGCACACTGTAACTAATTTATTGGTGTAGCAGATGTTTTTAAATAATATTAGGGCCTTTAGTGAGTAATCTGCCGACCTTTGGCCAAAGCTGGGTTTGAATGGTTGGTCGCGAAAACCACCTTTGTTTTTGTACCGTGCGAATGCCTTGGCTTTTTGGATTTATTTTGAAAACGAAAAATTGTTAAAAGAAAAAAAAAACTGTTTAGATTACGGTATTTTCAGTTCACGTTCGCCATGATGGAAATGCCGATATACAGGGTATTCTAGAATCATAAAATAACGGTTATATGTCGTTAGCACAACTCGACCGGAAGCGGGTTATGAAGACCGGCGCATACCCGATTTGATAGTTCATATTTTTGCGTTTTTCAAAAAACAACACTTTCCATTACTTTAGAGGGGTTGGACGGGTGGTCTAGAATACCCTATATAAATACATATATATATAATTAGTAGAGAGAATTCAGGGCTTGACTGGTGCTATATGGACTGATTTTAAACTACATAATTTAATTTTGTGGAAAAAAGGCACGTACTATTGATAGCAAAACGCGCATTAGTGACCGCGAAAAAATGTACATGTATTAATTTTTTATAAAAGTGTAGTTCATTGCCCAAAAAAACGTATAAATCCAAATTTCAAACTTTATGCAAAAATAAGTAAAAGCTCCAGCCTTTTAATATTAATTTAGTATAATAAAGTGCAAGTTCGAAATTGTTAAAAATCTCGTTGCTTTCAAGCAATTTTTTTGCTGACCATATCACACATTTTCTTCCGTACAAAGTCATTTTAATATGGAAGAAAGTACATGATAACTTAATTTTTTTTAATTATTTGCTATAAAAATTGCCTGCTATTGCTTAAGATCCTTATGGGTGGAAGATCACAGGCTTACAACTGAGTCTACTCGTTGAAACAACATTTTCATGACATCTGTATTCACTTTTTTGATGTTTAAAGCCTAAGTGATATCGGTACATAGGCATAGGCACGTACAATACTTACCTACCTACATACATATGTATGTATTAAAGTAAACATTCATTAAGAAAATATTCAAAGTGCAAGAGGCAACAACAATAAAAAAAGATATAAATTAATTCAAGCATTCATACCTACACGCAGGCGGTATAAGAAAACTTGTGCGCTTGTTTGGCAGCCAAGCTCACGTAGCCTCCAGTATCGCTGATCAAATGGCCGGTGAAAATGAACTCGACTGCGGAACAATTTCAACCGCATATTAAAGTGACGAATTTATTAGACTCAATTTTGACGGACATACGAATGTGATGATTTGCACAAAATGGTTCGTTGGCGTTGAATGCCACATAAACTACACTATGTACGTAGGTACTAGACGTACATACATGTATTCATCATACATACATATATACATATGTATGTTTGTATAGCCGCATATCAACACATACCTTCATATGTCTATATATATGTACATACGTACATATCTATGTACATAAGTTGGAAATTTGGTTTGGCAACTGTGGCCCCAAGTGAAGATCGCAACAGAAATAGCTGTGAAAATTAGCGCTTGATCAGCTGTAAATTTTTGCGCGACAAAATTTCAAATGTGACTTGCCCAGGTATGTATTTTATTTGTGCATACTCGTACCTACAACAACTATGTTTTTTTTATGGTTGTCCAGCAAATGCTGTCAGTTTGTTGGAATTTCGATTTCTTTTAATTAGGTACTTACTGTAAATTTAAATATCCCTAGTAAACTTTTAAGCCCAACATGTTTACAAAAAAAAACTAAAGCAATTTTTTGAAGAGCTAGAAATGTGCACAATTTATCTACTGCGAAGAGGAAAAATTTTTTTCATTAAAACATTTATTACAAAAGTTTACTCGATTGTATGTACCTAGTTTGAGTAATTTTCAGATCGAGTTGAACTTTAATCACCACTTTTATTACCCTCATCTGTCACACATCATATTTTGTAATTCACTTTTTCTGTAAAATATGAGCAGGTATGTATGTACTTTTACATTAGGGTGATAAAAAAAAAATTTAAATGTCAAGCTCTCATCCCCTAGGAATTTTCTAAATGGAAAAAGGAATACCAGTATTTAAAAAAAAATATATATATTTACAACTGCCTCAAAGCCCATGAAGTTTTCTATGTATTTAATATGGGGAAAAAACACTTTTTTGTAGAAATGGTATAGAATTATGGAAATCAATATTTTTCTTACAGAAAAATTTACCATTTTTTAATACTAACGATTTTTTATGGGTCACCCATTATCTTTTTATATTAAAAAAATTATTGGGTACTGTTCTTGGAAGTCTCCCAAAAAGAAACGGGGGTTTCCGATCGAAAATACTGATTTTCTAGATTTCTATACAATTTCTACGAAAGTGGTTTTCCCCATCTAAATACATGGAAAGCTTCATGGGCTTTGAGGCAGTTATAAAATGTCACTTTTTTTAGCAAAAAATATGGGTATTCTTTTCTTTCCATTCAGAAAAATCTGGGGATGGGGTGTCATAGCTTAGCATGTTTAACTTTTTTCCTGCATGTATTTTTGGACCACCCTGTTGTAGATACTATGTATGTCAGCAAAACTCATGGAAATGGGGCCACAAAAGTTGTGTAATTGAAAAATTTAAGCAAGTAATTTAATAAGTTATTAGTAAAAAATATTTATAACACAAGTTTACTAAATATGAGCCAAATCGGACCATAAATACGGGTTCATCAAATATCTCTACTCCTGCGCCACCTTCCGGCAGTTTTTTTTATGAATTATTTCTTTTTATGTAAGAAATATATATTATAAAATATAAAATAAATCAAACCATAGATGCAGGTTTTCCAAATATATCGACTCCTGTGCCACCTATCGGGTGACCAGATGAGTCGAAGAAAAAATTAGGACACTCGCAAGTGAAAAAGTTTGTAAAAGGTCCGTTTTGTGAGAAATCAGGATATTAGACGGGTAAAGAAAAATCAGTCACGAAATTTAAATTCGACCCTGAAATCAGCACATGTTCTGATAAATCAGGACTTCTGGTCATCATAGTTTTTCAAATATCTCGACAGTTGCGCCACCTAGCAGGTTAATTCCTCTTTCCTGTTGCATTGTCATCGAGTTCTGAGCCAAGAGTGAAGTTTCAAGTCCCTACCTCGTCGGGAAGTTGGTTAAAAATTGATTGCAAGAATTGATTACACAGGTGAAACTTTATAAAAGCTTGTAAAATATAAATAGAGAGAGTATTCTTTATCTCGAGCAATATGCAGACTTAAGCACTTTTTTCTACGCAATTCCCAAATATCACAGAAAATAATAAGATTTCGATGCCAAAATACAGCGCATATAAAAAGGGGGTATTCTCAGATCATTTTAATTGAACCTTGATCCTAGAATGCCTGACCCACATAAGTTATCGTAGGCAGCAATTACATACATACATATGTATGTGTGCTTTCTGCACATTTCGTATAATCACTTACAAATTTACATACATATACGTATGTACATATGTATGTATAAAATTACACTGAGTTCAGTGGTATCGAGCATGAATCATGAAATTTACAGAAGTGACACAGCAAATTTAAATGTAAAAAGTTTCACTTGAAGTAAAAATGTACATACATACATACATATGTATTTACGCAGATGTAAATACGTACAGTGATGCATTTGCACTGCAAAAAATTATCTGACTAATATCTAAAGAAAGTGCACTCGGATCAGTCTCCATGGTTTACAATTCGGAATTTGTTAGTCTTGATCCATCCCTTACTCTTACGTGTATAATTAGAGATTACTTGGTTTTCGATTTACCCCGATTCGAATATAATTTTCAAATAACTAATCACTTTTGAAACCCGTTCGGGTATAAAAGAGTAAAATGATTCCCTTCATTGGCTATGCTCGAAGTAAAGGGAGCAGAAAGCAACTGCCAAAGAAGCCAAAGACGATATTAGTCTCTTGTTCTTTCGTTGTTCGTTCGTCGGAATATTTTTTTTTTAAGTACCGTAAAGGCAGAAATTTCAGTCACTGTATATTTTTTAATTGGATGAATTGAATTACCGGATGCAATTTGGTCTAAAATATTTTTTATTACAACAAAACCCTGTTTTTTTTTTGCTAAAATCTGATTTCAACTTAAAAATTTACAATTTCTATCAGGAAGGTTCTGCAATTCAATTCCGAGTGAATTTCAGCCAAAGCTATTTCGAATTCATATTGCAAGGGGTGAAATTCACTCGGAATTGAAATGCAAAACCTGCCTGCATATGTGCCGATAAAGTCAATGCTGTTGTTGCTAGTGGCAAAAACTTGTATGTATTAAACAAATAAGCACAAATCCAAATAAAAATTGTTTCGAAGTAAATTCAACATTCTTATGGTAACCCCCGCATAAGTGCTCGCAATGTTGTCCTCAGAAATTCCTCAAAAGCTGTCTACCCAGTTAACTAATGGAGGAAAAAGTGGAAATTTTATCTTGATGCAACACCCAATGCATCAAAATGCAGCATTTATATAGAAAATATTTGTCTTTTCTGATTTCAATTCTTTCAGAACAGAAAGCCATGCACTTATTAGACATCTCAGTAATAATATTATAACAACAAGTAATCTTTAAGCAAAAAACAAAACCAACTTCAATTCTCATATAAAAAAATGTATATATATATATATATATATTTCATGATCCTATGATGGGATCTAAACCAAATTAGTATGGGACCACCTCTGAGATACTACCTTTCCGATGCAAAAAGAATTATCGAAATCGGTTGACGTGCTCCAAAGTTATGCGGTAATATAAATAAAAAGTAAAAAAATAAGATAAAATAAAAAAATAAAAAAAATATTCCGACGAACTGATAATCTCTTTTTTTGGAAGTCGGTTAAAAAACATGTCAAAACCAGTAGGTAAGTGTGATGCTTGCCGTCAAATTTTTCACTAACCCTACGGGCCTGCAGTTTTTAATCACCTCGTGGTTGTCAAAAATTTACCATCCAAAGTAGTTTTCTATCAATTGGCACATGGCCTATAATTAAAAAAAAATATTTTTTTTAATATGCATTAAAGTTAGCATTTACTTCTAAAATATGCAAAAACATGCATTTATTGCGAGATATACCGAAATATTTTCTAACAGATATGGCTAAAAGGCTTTATCTTATTACAAATAGTATTTCCTTTTTATGCATTTTGTGATAAAGTATAAGAAAAAAACATGCTCGAGCATATTTTTAGTTGACCTAGTCATATGTTTATACATACACACATACATACATACATATGTAAATGCAGATAAGATACATATATATCGCAATGTTTTTTGGAATTTTTATTTTATTTTTTACTCTGACCACTAAAGCAACTGTGTAGCGTTTTATTGAGAACTGATAATTGGTTTCGGAAGAGAAGTATTAAGTAAATAATTTCACACTTTATCGCTTCATTACAAATGCAAAATTGGAACTAAATATGTTCCATCAGTCACAGGTTTGGGAAACTTTTGTAATTATAAAAAGATGCAAGCTAAATTAATTAAAAATACTCATAAACAAAAGTTTCAATTAGAGAAACATTTAAATATCGTTTTTCTAGCTACTTTTATGAATGAGTTTTATTTATGTATTTATTGCTTTTTACTACTCATTCTCTTTTCAATTCCATTTAACTTCCAAGCATTAAATTTGCGCATTTTTAGTGACCCTTTTTTTTGTAATTCTCATAACAATTAAACTTTATTGCTACAACAATCGTTTTCCTCTAGTCCCTTCTCTTTTTGAGTGCGTTCACTCCATTTACATCTTCATTCATAGTCAGTGATTTTTTTTATTGTGGGCATTTTTAGCGAGTTGCTCGAAGTTTTGTTTGTATGTATCTATGTACATGCAATATGTAAATTGTTGCAGTGAACGTTTAGCATAACAAATTGAATTAAACTCTGTGATGCTGTGGATGATAACCTGAAGAAAAAACAACAACAACAAACTTGTAAAATTGCATAGCTACCTACATACATATGTATCTATATAAGTAGTACTATCCGACTTTAATAAGCAAATCATGTGGAAGAAAATGCTCAAACGCTTACAAAAGAGAGTATGTACATTAGACCTGCCACCTTGCAAGCAAACAAAAAAAATTCGCCGTACACCCCTGAGTCTAAAGTATATTTGCAATTTCGGAAAACGATTTGATTATGCTTTTTAACCGAAACTAGGGGTCGCCTACATCCGGCAATAACTTTTTTAAATAGTTCTACTGGAGAAATCGAAATAAATCCTTAATGATTTTTGAGGTCAATGAACTTAAAAAAAAAAAAACTGAATTATCGGCGAACCATTTGGGCAAATGCAAGAAGTTGGTTGTAAGTAAGCCATATGTAGGCAAAAATACTGTCATCTAGTTGGTACCTCGGTGCCTGCTGAGCGCCTAATTTCAAAAGCTGGTGCTACAGCCACCGAGAAACGCAACCGCTTAGCAACAAAACGCTTATAGAAACATGTTTTTGCATAAATGGTTAAATAATAAATAATTATCGCCGCTAAAAATACTCGTTTTATTTTATTTAAGGCTAATTAACAAAAGAATTATAAATTTTTTACGGAAAAATGTTTTTTTTAATACTCAATGTAAAAAAGTTCATTTTTTAGCTTGCGATTAATCATATGATTAATTAATCGATTATTTTATTTTTCTTTTTGCCATCCCTAATCACAGATACTTTAATATCCGACTGTAATTGCCGAATATATGACGAAGAATGTAATAAGGCGACCTCTACGTACGGAAAAATTAATTGTGGTCTAAATTGTCTCCCCGAGATAGAAACATCGATACTTAAATGGTTACAATAGATTGGCACTTACACAATATGTTAGTGTTTGGCCGAGCTTCTCCTCCTATTTGTACATATATAATACTTTAAGTTCGGCTTTAATTTTTTTTTTTTTCAAATAGACTTGAAAAAAACACTTGAGATTCGAAGGTTTTCGGCGAACTTAGTTTTTTCTGGTGCGATCTAATGTACATACATACATACATGCATTTTCAGTTATGCGTAATAATTTGAGTTTAGTTGCATGCAATGACGAAAATGTACTCGTAAAAATGAAGTTGAATTTGAGCTGAGAGAAAAAGGAAAAGAAATTGGTGAAGGTAGCTATAGAAGTGTAGGTTGAAATTTGCATAAAATCTCTTGAATTCTTTATGCATGCACCTACGTTATAGAGAACTATTTCAAGATTATTTTACATTACTTTCAATATGTCTTTCGTAAGATCAACCACAGCGGTGGACTGAAATGCTGCATCATCATCTTCAAGTCGAGTCAAAAAAGCTGGTATTAAATTATACTAATATAAATCATGTACGACCAATCTGCCTTTATGTCCTATCCGTGTAAAAAAATTTCAGTTAGGTTAGGTTATTCTGGCCGGTGTTGAGTCGCACATAGACCGGTAGGTCATTGGCGTTGCCAGTTGGAGCTCGTTTTTCCGCGTTAAAGTAGACATCCCAAAATCACGACACTTCCTGCACCTGTCCGCGCTAGTGATGCGTATTTTTAGTGCATGATCAGCCACCAGGATATGCCCCGTAAGCAATCCGGTAATAACTCTGCAGTCTTCCTTTGATAGCCGTAACAAGAAGCGAGTATAGTTGCTTCCGCCGTTTTCGCTAATAATTTTTGCAGTTTTGCAAGTGGTCAACTCATTCCATTTAGCCCTGAACTGCCTTATCATATTATGATCCATTTCGTTGTACAAGTGTTGAAGTGGTGCACGAATGAAGTTTGTCTGTTCGAGAGTTAGACTGGTGGCGTTCTTGGCAGTGTCATCTGCTATTTCATTCCCCTCTATTCACCTGTGGCCAGGCACCGAATAGATATGCAGCGTTCTGTCGGCGGCCAGAACCATCCAAATAGAGATTTGAGCTATAGATAAGGCAGGTAGCGCTATACTAAATAGCACCAATTGCACCCAAAGTGGTGAAATCAATCGTCTATTGAACAGAAATGTCGTGCCGCTTTGGCGTACTGGGCCATCTCGTCGTCACTATTTGCTGAGCTCTCTGGCATAGCGCTACATGTAAGTATAAGGAAACGATACAGCTGACTAAATGAACAGGTATGGCTCTTAGATGACAGTCATCGAAACAGATAGCCCAGTTCACGCATAGTGTAGTCATCATACTAGCAAAATTGATGAATACACTTTAGCCGTAACAAATTACTTGTGGATCAAACGGGATGATTGTGAGACCTCAAGGCCATTATCTGTCCACAGTTAAATTTATGCTTCCTATCCTTTCGTTATTCTTTCTTTTCTCTGTGGAAAAGGAGCCCGGTTAGACCATTGTGGCTCTCATAGAGGGCATTTCGTTCTTGGAGGCCTTCTGGCGTTTACCTGAAGAATAAGATCTTTACATTTAGGACATTCCAAATGAAATGAATGAAGAATGGAACATTGAAGGTACATCACTTCACAAGTTTAAAGAAAGACCAAGCAACCACTATTGCCGCCCGATGCTTTTTCGGATTTTCTTACCTACATACAAGAAATGTCTTCCTTTTTCTTAAAAAATTTCTAAATAAACTTATAATCGCACGTTGCAACCTCGGAAATATAGCTTTTCAAGTGAGATTCTAAGGTACATCGAATAAAATAAAATTAGGCATGATACACTAAGAAAAAGTAAGCGGTGTTCCCATTTTAGCAGCCTACAATTCGAATCACAATTTTTTTTAGCTTAAAACAAAGAAAATACTACTAAAAATTTAGAAATCAAATCTTCTTTATTTTTTGTTGAATGTTTATTTTTACATGCATTTAATGTGTTTGGAGCTATGTGTATTCATATAAGGCGGTAGCGGCAGTACAAAAACAAAAGCTTGCATGTATTTTGTTTTTGTTTTTCGTAGACAAATGCTAAATTTCAGCTATTCTTCGCTCTAGGAAGAAGAGGGGGAAAAAATTCACCCATATGAAGTTTTGACGTATGTGTACAGAGGCAAATCACACCAGCTGTTTTAGGAACACCACCTTATATGAATTCGTCTTGCTTTAGAGCGAGTTTCAGCAATATTTTTCTTATCATAAGGAAATTTTTCGAATTTTTTCTAAAAGTAAAATTTTGCGTTATTTCGCACAGATTAGTGATTAGTATAAATTATAGCATTTAAATATCATACAACACATTCGTATGTATTCACGACTCAAAACTCTAGTGATTCGTTAATTTATTTCCGCAAAAACATTATTCAGTACTTGGTTATAAACACCCCAACAAGTCATTTTCATTGACGTTATTTTTCAAATTGCAATGTTTTCAAGCCTTTCGTAGAAGAAGTTTGATAAGAAAGTAAAATGAGAAGAGTGTCGACTATATTGGAGGGATTAAAATCACAATTAATATTTGTGATATGGCGACTGCTGGACATAACTTTTTGTTCACTTTTATTGCATACACAGTGGCTAAAATGTCGGTTGAAAAAGGGCTGAAAACAATACACTTGCACCTACATTTCCATCACTGATACAACAAAAATAAAAGCTAAGTAGATCCTATTGTACGATCATCTTGCTTTCAGTGCTTATCACAACATATAAATATCAGATTAAAAATAAACGGCAGATAAGGTACTTACATCTCTATGTACATACGTACATGTATGATTGCTGCATTGTTTTACGTTTTGCGCTCATTTTAATATTTAATATCTCACTTAAGAATTTAATCAGTATGCCTCAGCAATGGCAACTTATGTCTGTGGCGCGTATGTACACAAAATGTTATCATAATTTTTTTTTTTTAGAAGTCACCAGAGCTTACTATTGGCACTTAAGGCTGTTATTAAATTGCAATATAGGTAAAAATGTATGTAAATGCATATAGGCCTGAATATAAGTGCGCGTGTATGTACGTATGTATACTAAAGAAAAATATCATTATTTTTCTGTGCATATACGTACATAAATAATGTATGTACATATACATACATATGTATACTTAGTACATATACACATGCATAGGACATGCGAACGTGCCTGTTGTGCAGCAACAGTTTAACCGCCTCATTGTTCTCCACCTCACTTGAGTATTTTGCGTTGATTTATTATTGAATTTAATTTAGTTGCAAAAAAATAAAAACATTTTAACTAAATCGCCATTGCAACTCATCACATACATATGTATGCATTTATGTATCACACAGTGTGGTTGTCATCGCTCAATAGCTACATATAACAAAGACAACGACAGTTGCCAACAAGCCAAAAATGACAGTTCAGTGTTTCACATTGTCATTTGATATGGTCCCCGCCGACTCGATTCGGTTGGGTCAAATCTGTGGCATGTGAATATTTCCAGAGCCAAGGTCAGTGTGGCAAAAGCCAAGCTAGCCAGCCAGTCAACCATGCAGATACACACAAAACTACATACATCTGTATGCGCCTATGTGTTGGGTCCAGCAATTTATCACAACATTCGCTTTGTTGCATGCCGAGTATGTATGCCGCACTATACTGCGAATTGCATACGAGATTATTGTAAACTCTTACATAATTTTGCAAATATTTTACTCTTATTCATGCAACGAGATAAAAAAAAAATATAATCTGCAAATTAAAAACAATGTATGACAAATCGAAATTGCATTTAGTAGTGCGCTTGGTTACAGCGAACAACAAGCTGTTGGGAACATCAACGCTTTAGTAAAACATACTTATTAAAAGTGTTATTGTTGAGATGACTCAGGGCACTCTTTCAAGGGAATATGCGACTAGTACCTTATATTTATACCATTTTTGATTCCTTTGTATGAAACAAACTGTTCTCTTTTGTTCGAGCAAGGCCTATTGTTTCCCTTTATTTATTTATTTATTCATTATTATTTTTATTTCTTATTTATTTATCATTATCACTTTATTTATTATTTACTAATTGTTTCCCTTTACACCCGAAAGGGATTTGATCTCGCGATTTTTAGGCGTGAACTCATAAATTGTGTATATATCTTAAAAACATATATTATCTACGTAGGTTGTCATTAAAAAAGTTCCTATAAATGTAATGCTTTATTTGCAAAAGATATCTGAATGTTAGAGATTTTCTAGAGGTCATCATAGTACATGTATACATAAATCCTTATATATCGTAAAAGAACGCGTTGTAAAATAATTAAAAATACCATTGTTATAGCGAAAGGATCGCTCATAGCCTGGTTTTGAATATGTACGATCATTTTGAATAATCAACAAGTAATTTTTAAGCAAAAACCAAAGTCGACTTCAATTCCCAAATACAAATTTATGAATACCATAATTTCCTCATGATCCAATGATCATAAGTATGTAAACCAAATTAGCATGGGACTACAACTGAGGTACCATCTTTCCTTTAAAAAAAAAGATTTATAGAAATCGGTCAACGTGGCCCAAAGTTATGCGGTAACATATTTATGTACATAAAAAATAATATTCCGACGAATTGATAACCTTTCTCCTTTTTACCTTCCTTTTATTAGCTCGAGATGTAACTATGTAATATTGATGCGCCTATATTGTTATTGTGAATTCGGTTAATAAAATTATTACTGTAAGATAGCTGCAAGCAAAGCACAAGCGTATGTATATATTGATGAATATCTATACGTAGCTATATAAACGTATATTTATGTACTTAAGTACTTATGCACGATCATAACAATTGAGTATGTACATAGTTAGTACTGTATATTGCGGCTAAAAAGCGACTACATTCTGACAGCAGAAAATATTAATGTTTATTTTTATTGTTCACAGTTATTTGATATATTGCTGATGAATAGGAAACCAAATTCACACGTGGGAAAATTGTATAGCCACGAGTGCAACATAGCCAGTCGCTGTCCACAATTATAGCCGGAGCTAGAATCGCAGCTGAGCCATCGTCAATGGCACAACTGACAGATTGCACCTTGTATCTATTACACTCAGTTTATTTACATATGAACATTAGGGTGTCCATCGAAAATGTTTTTTTTTTTGGAAATTTCAATTTTTATGAGAATTATTATTGCGTATTTTTATAGATTTTTTAAAGGTCATTTAGAAACATAACAGCCAAATATGTATGTATTTAAATTTATGTATGTATTTTATTTGCGTAAAAGTTTTCTCTTAAGTGCTATACATTTAGTTCTATATGTGCTTATAGAGTATAGAATTATTTGCGGACTTGAGGGAATTTTATGCAAACATAACTAAATTTAATGCATATCTATACTTTGATGAAACATTTGGTAATGTGAGCATCTTATTTTGCAAATGCCAATTTGTATATGCATATAAGCAAACATACGAGTATATTTTTGTTACTGAATGGCGCTCAGGTAACACACTTTGAATTACTGTTATCGGCTTACTTTATACAAGTGGATACGATACAGTGCCGGTCACTCGAATAGTGCCCCGTTTTGGTCTTCAGTATTTACAGTTTTCTGATTTTCAAACTTTATATAAAATGTATAAAAATTCAACAAATTGTCATCAACAACTTTTTTGTAGCTCATTACATTTTAGTATAATAAGGTGCAAGTTTCAAGTTTCTAAAAAGTGGCGTTATTTTTTGAGAATTATTTTGCCGATGGTGTGCGCTTTTTCTTCTATCTAAGAATAACAGATTGACGCTTACACATATGTTAGTGTTTGGTCGAGCTTCTCCTCCGATTTTGTGGCGTGCGCCTTGGTGTTGTCACACAAAGCGGAGGGACCTACAGTTTTACGACGACTTCGAATGGCGATTGTATTTTTATGAGAAGCTGTTTTTCAATGCAGAAATACACTTGCAGGTTTGCCATTGCGTAATAAGTAGAGAAATTCATTTACTTGGGAACATGCCTTGTTGAACTCGGCCAAATCGCTTAGGTGATTACAGCGCCAAATAAAAAGAAGATTTTTATATTAGAGTACTGCAACTTGGTATCAAGTGATATAAAATCAATTTAATACACAAAATGAGAACAGAAATATAATGCATAAAACATTTTTAAATTGTTTTGCATATTTGCCTAAAAACGGGGGCTGAAACTCGAGGGTGTAGGCTAGTTTTTTTATAAAGTTTGAAAATCGAATATACATGGACTTTATTATAGAATAAAGAGGTACATATATTAGTCGATAAGTGATAGACAGCCCTGGCCAAAGCTTGCCCTAAATCAAGCACGCTTGAACTGACTCAGATTCAAGAGACAATTTTTCGATTCACCGACTCTCATTCTGTACACCAAACCAAGTAAGAGAAAGTAGGACTACTCACATCCTGACACGGAAGGTAACTATACAAATGTCTATCCTTAAACAGTTTGTTAAAGATCGCACCACTCTGAGAGCCAACGAACGCTGGAAGAAACCCTTCGTCCTGTAAAAATCTAAGGTACAACAAACAAATAAATTACCTTCCTTGAGCGCACTCTTCTGGGCTACTGATTTACCCGCCATAAGACTAGTGGTGGGTGCAGCGAAAAATTTTCGGGGTTGTAAGCACATAGAAGAATAGATAAATGTATATCGACTTTTAGAACTTTAGAGAAGAAAACCATTCTTTGAAGGCAGGCATTCGCAGGGATCTCACAGGTGAAAATAAATAGCGCCATCTCTCATCATCTATTTTTCTAATTTTATTTAAGTAATAGCTAAACATTTTGACTTGCCGCCACAAAATTCTGCCTAAACAATGATATGCAGACACATTTTCAAATCAATCAAATAAAATTAACATTAAAAGCTACATATGTATGTATATATGGAAAATAGATTATCAGATTTTTATTGATAAAATTTACACATATTAGCTAATTGATTATCAAATAATAGTTTATTACCACTGTAATTGTATTATTTGTTATTTACATTATTCATTTGATCTTTATTAACCATCTTCAAGTTGTTGAATTTACACATATTTACAAACATACGCACATAGTAAGCCTTACGTAACTACATCTACATATGGCGCGCGTCGTATCATAGCGAGCCTCAATTCGAATTTGCTTTTACTTCAACAGTGATTTATAAGCGTTGCAACATATTAAGAAACTCAAGAATTGGCTGAGAATTCTGAAAAACTTCCATTTTTTATGCTGTATGCTTTAAGTATAAAATAAATTTAAAAAATTAGTTTACTGCAAGCAATAAATTTAAAAGATAATATCTACATTTTCAACGTCTTCGTATGTGAAAATATTAGCGGAGTAAAAAAAAGTAGGTAACTCTCACAACATAACACACCAAAAGAGTGTTCGCACATACATATATGTATATATATACATTGGGTTGGTCCAAAAAGAGTTAAGTCGGAATTTTAATGCTCTTACCCCCTAGGATTGTTCTATGTCGGAAAAAATATACCCCTATTTTTTTATTTTGAAATCAAAAAATATTTAGAGGTCGCTCAAAGTTTTCCATGTATTTTATATGGGGGAAAAACAACTTTTCGTAGAAATGGTATGGAATTCTTGAAAATTAATATTTTTCGATCTGTTTATCTGTAAGAGATTCCCATTAATAATACCCAACTATTTGGGTGAAGAAGTGCTTGTTGATTATTGCGGCATGAAGGACTTAGCCTCTCTGTTACCTTTCGTACTTGTGCAGTAATGTGATGCTTTCTTTTTTATCCAAATATAATAGTTTCGCTTGACGGAGCTGCATGGCAGACTATGGCAGAACACTTGAAACTTGCACTTTATTGCACTAAAATTTAACGATCTAGAAAACTGCATACCCAAAAGTTTTTTTAATAAGTCGAAAAAAGTTAAAATTTAATTTTGGTTAAAATTTTTTGTATAACATTTAAAATTTTTCTTGTGAAATTTTTTTCGCTTTGGGGAATCATACAATTGTTTTCAACTAGCTTTTATTATGTAACATTTATTAGCTGGAAGAGGAGAATCGATTTTTTTCAAAATTGCTACTTTTTATGCACATTTCACTAAAAAATTTAACATGTTTAATCAATTAAGATTCAAGAATAGGGCTCAGCTGGTCGCTTTCAAATCTTATAAGCTTTCATTTGAAAAAAAAAAATATCAAATTGATTGAAAAATGAAGTCTCCAGTGAATTACGAACAGTAAATGCCAGTTTTGTATCACTGTTGCCTGTGGGGCTAACAAAGTCGCTAAAGAGTTGGCCCGATAAGAATCCCCAACTGACTTTGTGGGAACAGAACTATGATTTTTTTTTTAGTCTCAGTTGGTCTTCATCGAGAGCCATACTTATTGACGAGATATATTCAGAACGTAGAAAGTACTGAGAAGAGTTAGGGCGCCGTAAACAAGTCAGGTTATTCGGTTATACTTTAGATGGAAAGAATATTATTCGAATGACAGCACTTCTGGAAGATCTTCTAATATACCTTACAAAGGGAAGGTCTTTTGTTATTGATATAGTAAATAAGGTAGATAGCACATTTTGAGATAAACTTCACCACAGTTTCTTAAAACTAATGATGCCCTTTCAACTGTCTGTAGTGCTAACAAATTAAAATAAAGCAATGCAAATTTTTTCGCGAATTTACCCCCCAAGTGGCATGCGAACTCGGACTGGAACCAAGATCTGAAAGAAAGAAAGAAAGAATGAAAAAAATAAATAAAAATCCCAAGTAGTTTCCAAAAGCCAAGCATTTCACAATCTTACGCATTTGTCGATATCGTACTCAATTTTTTTTTTCCAAGACTTTTTTTTTGGTCTCTTTAATGAGAAGCAATCAGATTAAGACACGCAAAAAGTAGAATTATACAAGCAACAAGAACAGCCACAATAAGAAAAATAAAAGCAACAAACATACGATACATTCGTGCAGCATTCGCATTCAACAAGGAGGACTGTTATTCAAATTGATCGCTGCCGCAGCATAGCGTGCCACAATGAAGGAGCACTGAATCATCCAGGCGGTATAAGATGAATACCAAAGCGATGTGCCAGCAACTAGCAATGGAGTGGAAGAAGAAGTTGCAAAAGAAGCACAAGATTCATATGAAGCACTGCTATAGCATTGTTGCTGAAGCGGATTGTTGATATTGAAACAGGCGCAGCCATACAAGCACGACAAGCGGCCTCTGCAGAGACATGGCAAATAAATAGAGGCTCATACATGGCAACGAGAATGCAGATATGAAATTCTTCTGATCGAACAAGAAGAACAAAAACCATTCTAAGAGAATAAGTAGAAGAAAAATGGAAATTTGTACAAGAAAGACTCTAAAAGTCAAGTATTTAACTGTTATGGAGTTTTTAGTGTTGCCGCAATGGTGTTCGTCGCTTGCTTGGCACTGCTATGGCTTAGGGACTTGAGCCTGGCTTTGCAACAGCATCAAGAAGAGCAACATCGGCTGTGACTGCGACAGCGACAGCGACAGCGACAGCGACAACGACACTTTACTCCATGTAGACATGAATTATGCCGAACGAGTTGTAGTCGTTGGAGACAAACTTTTAACAAGAAGTAAGAAGAAGACAAGGAGTGGTGCGAAAAATGGACAAGAAAGTCGCAAAGTCATAAAAGTAGAGAGAAATGTGGGTTCAGGTTGGTGGAGTCTACAAGGAGGCAGAAATAGCAACAAAGTTGATAGCCAGACACTCAACAGGGTAACGGGCGGTAACAATTTATTATTCAAACATAAACGCAACTTTATACATATGTATATGGTCATATATGTGTGTATCAGCTAGATTGTCAATGAAGAAACTGCTCTTCCCTATTAGAGTCGCATTAGCCATAAATAAGAGGACAAAGATGTCTGGTTGAAAGACACTTCAGCTGTCAGATGTTTCACTCCGCAATTCTGGTTTGAATTATCATAAATTTTGAACATCGAATTTACGTGGTTTTTGTTATAGAATATCGATAGCTTAAGGGCCATTTTCACTTGGCTGTCATTTTATATGACCGTACGTGGCGATATATGACAACAAACACAAATGCCACCAGATGGAACCCGGGTTACATTATTTTAACAACATTTGACGGAAAATATGACCTAATGAAAACCAGGCATTAGAGTGAAAAGTGGTACGTGCGTGCTAAATTTTGGTATGAAAGTATTACTTTATTTCCCTCAGTGTACCAATATGCACCAGTTTTATACAAAATAAATGAATACTAAATTAACAAAAGGAAAACTGCCGATATTGAGAACCAAAAGCGATTGCTATTCATGTGACCGGCACTGTATATTTACTTCTTCTAATTGTTTGTAACTGGAAGAACCTTATAATTCAAAAAAAAAGTTAAGTATGCATGTATGTATACTGCCGGAACAAAGTATTGGTACAGTAAATTTTTCACAATATATGCAACAATTTTTATTCTAATATTTTTTCCTCCAATTTTTTTTATAAAAATATGGTTCATTCTACAACAAAAAACATAAAAATATAATTTCTAAACTTTGTGGAAAATCGTGAAATATCAGCAAATTTTCAACATTTTAATCAAAATGGGCTACAAAACTGCATACTCCAAAATTTTCAAGAAATTCTGAATAAAAAGTCGATAGATTTTTCAAAATTCGTCTACCTTATCGACATATTAGCCGCCATATTGTATCCGTCATGTTGGATTTCAGTAACCTTCCTTGTAATCTTTTAAAGGGTGTGTAGTAGTTACAATTCGAGTTAAATTGTTGTTACATTCACATGTTAGCATTTTAATCCGCATTGGTGCCGCCAAATTGTAATTTTTTAATGCATCACGTTGCATTAGGAAGACGACATGAAAACGAACATTTTGAGCCCTCAAACGTTTTTCTTGAGCTCTTCAATTTTTGGCCGTAGGAGTGGCCCGGTTGACATGGAATGGCCCATCTATATGTTTTGAGTTACGCGCATATAAAAGTTGAAAAAGTCACTCAGACAACTGAAAACCTTTCTTTCAAACCTACTTGTTGAACGAATTTAAAACATTCGTTCCAATCGTAAAACAATATCTACTATTGTGGTAAACTTTTAAATATGTACATATGTTTGTGTATGTATGTACACAAATACATTTACACATGCAAATAAATGCAATAATGGTATTTGTATCTTTTTACGGCGTCTTTAGCCTTTCGGAATTTTACTCATTTAAATTAGTTTATGGTAAATTTGCCAAGTGTCGTTGGGTTGATGCTGTGTTGAACCTAATTTAGTGTTGCATGGAACAAAGGGAATCGAGTATGCAACAGACATACATATGTATGCAGGTAGCATGAGGCAAAAAAAAAATAAAGGAAGCCGCCTTAAGTATAACTGACATGGCATCTAACTTGTTGTAGTTGGTAAAAAAAACACTTGGTGATGTCGAAATAATGCGCAATATTTGGCCTTAAATATGAAAATGGCTTAAAATTTAATTTATTGGAAGCGTCATCTGGGTACTATTTTGGCAGGCTTTGTTGTCTTATGAAAATTGGTGCAATTGTTGTTGTGCACAGCACGGAGTGAGAGAATTTTCGAAATCGAACAGCCAGCACGCCAATTTTTCAAGGTGGCAATACGCTATTTTGCGAAAAAGTATTAGTATTAAATATTAGAATAGTAAAAAATATTTTTGTTTATATTATTACAAAGTAGATATTATAAAAATTAAATAATTAAGAAAGAAAAAATATTAAGTTGTTCCTCCATTTTTCATTTTGCGACTTAAATTTAGATGCGTTTTTAGTTGCATTTCTTCACTTCAGTGCTGCCATTATGTACGAAATTGCATAAATGGAAAAAGGCATTTCTTTAGAAGCAACCCTGTGCTCATCAATCAGCAAACAGAGCGTAACCACTTCGCACCAATTACCGAAATTTTTCTCTTTTGATTGTCGATAAAAATCGGTGGCATAACCACGGCCTAAGGCACTTACAGAGCCAAACAAGAAGAAGAACGCCGCTCATCGGGCTGAGAAAGCAACTTACAAAAAATCAATGGCGTAAAATTTTTGATATTATCACTTGCGAAGCGAAGGAATTTGGTGAAGCGTATGATTTTGTGAACGCAACTAAAATATGCATTAATAGTGTTGGTTAATTTTGTTGTTGTTTGAACACATGAAACAACAACAATCATTTATGCTATTTATCGTGAATACCCCTAATGTACGATTTGTACTCTCTGTGTGAATTATCCGTAGCGCTTTTAATAGAAGAAACATTTTATTTATGAATCAAAGAGTGGTTGAAAGCAGATTTAAAAAATTTTTTAAAACCAATGAATACGGCCACCATTTTTACGGTAGCCGAATACGGGACAAAAAATTATTTTACAAATTTTTCCCACAAAAGCTTACAGATCTTAAAGCCTTCTTCAAAGATCCTTGATGTAACACCACAAATTTATAGGATAATTTTCTCGAGATTTTTACCCCGTAAAATTTGTAAAAAAAAAATTAATTCAATTTTAGTATAATAAGGTGCAATTTTAAAGTCGCTAAGGCTTACCATTAATTATTGGAATTTTTTTTTGTTGACGGTGTTACGTATTTTTTTTATACAAAGTAAGTATGTTCGACCATTTTTTTGAAAGGGAAGCAAATGAGCAGCACTTTCCACTCGCACTTTATTATACTCAATTTTAATGAGTTACAAAACTGCAAAACAAATTTTTTTCCAAAGATTCTAATTAAAAAGTCTGAAATTTTGGCGAAACATTGCAGAATTAATTTGTATGGTTTTTTGCACAAAGTTGGAAATTTGGTATTATATGGTTTTTGTTAGGAAATAAGCTTTACTTCTATAAAAAATAATAAACGTTAAATAAACTAAGGAAAAATAGCCAAACCTTGCTAAAAAATCCCAATTTATATTTTGGTCACTGTATGTATTCCTCGAACCGAATCACAGGCATTCAGATTAGAAAATAATAACTGTTTATGGAGAAAATTACGATCATACACCAAAATTACTTAAAACTCGTTCATAGGCATGCCATTTTAATGAGCCGTAAAGGCGTCGAAACACCGAAAATAAATAAATTACCAGGACAATGGGTCAAAAAAGAGAACTGTCCCGTATTATACAGAACGGATGGTCACCGTACCAATAAACAAAGGTGCAATGCTTTCGCACTGCAGTGATAGTTGAGTAACTTTCACCACTAAACACTTCCTCAAACTAAATTAAAGGCGAAGACATATGCATGCATATATGTAGAAGTGTGTAAACATAGCCCAAATTTAATAAGCGTATGCATAAACGATTGCTGCAACTAATAGACCACTGCTAAATGCTGTAAACGCCGCCAATAGAAAAACTCGCAAAATGGATTGCAAATTTCTATGTGCAACATGTTAATAACACATACTCACGCATTTGCTTATATACATAGGTAGTAGGTGTGTAGGTGTATGTGTTAAAAATAATTATACTAAGTGCACAAGCATATCTTTGCGAATTACAATAAAAGGAACAAAAAAAACACACACAATTTGCTTTACACAAGCCGCTAACACGCTGTTAACTAAAATGTGCTTAACTCGCCATAATGAAGAGTGCAACAAATTATTGGCACTTTACAACAGTTGTACTAAACAAATTTGTACAACCAAACAACAAAAATAAAAACTCAGCATGGTTGGTAAAAAAAAACTATGAAACAAATAAAAACCGATCGGCAGACAAAAAGCTGCTAATTAGACTTTTGAACGCCTTCGATGTACGACTTTAGTTATCTACAAACATATGAACATTTGTAGGAATAGCCACAATAGCTTGTGTATTTAACTTGTTATATGAATTTAGTATGCAAACAAACATACTTATGTACATTAGATTGCACCACTCCCCATACAAGAAAAAAAAAATCGGTACTGTTTTTCCATTGAAAATATCAAAGCTTTATATTTTAAGATTTGTGCCAAAATATTTTGGGAAAATATTAAGATTTAGTGAGCTGAACCGATTTGAAAATACCTCAAAAAATGGAGTTCTTATGAATAAAAATAATTTTTTTAATGTATTTTAAAAATAGCAGCTCAGATATCAAAACAGTTTAAGCTTAAAAAATTTGCATACAAATATTTTAAAAAGATTTCAACGGAATCATTATAATGAGATTTTGAGGCTGCTTTCCGAACTTTTTTCAAAGATTGGTTTAAGAATAACTGAGCTAAAACTTAAACGTTTTAGACTTATCGGGTACCATTGAAAAGATAGGTTCTAATACCCTTTTTATTTCTTTGCAAGTAAACTCATTCACGTCCTAATCTTTTTATTTGATTTTTATTTTTTGAGGTAATTTCATTTAAAAAAATACTTTAAGAAACTATTTTGTATTCATAAAATTTGAAATCGGTCTAGCTCACGTAATACATTTTTCAATCCCGGAGGAAAATCGCAACTTTTTTGGTGATGCAGGCTTACGTACATATGTTTTTTTCTACCAACAACAAAAATGATAATTTTTTATACCACCTGCATTTGTATATTTACTTTCATATATGTATAAATACAAATATTAATGCGCTAATGCTGCTATTATTCCTATATGAATTCAATTTAAATATTTGTATTCGATTTTGTATAAAGTAAACGTGGGCTGAAGCATCAAATACACAAATGCATAGCACATACATATGTTCGTATGTATGTAGATATATCGCCGCAAATTTATGAATGTACCAATATTTGCATATGAATGCAAACATCAGTTTTCTTACATTTTTTTATTTAAAAACAAAAACAAAAATTCAACTTGTTCGTTTCTTTAGCTAATTCTAATTAATGGCTGTATGCAAATTATTCCTATAAATCGTAGATTTAGCTGAACTGTTTTAAAATAAAAATAGAAATTCAGCGGCATTTGGTTTACTTGTCGACCTACACTTGGACTATAAATGCTGGCTATACCCCGCTTCACTTGAATAGGCGCATTTGGTTTATTCAGCCTTCGTGCTCATAAATGTATGTACAATGTACATTTGTATTTATTTGTACGCAGCGTTTGGACTGAAAAAATTTTTTCAATGGTAGATTAGCTTGAAAAATTTTGGTACATTCCAAATCAAAGCCTTCGTAAGCACCATCTTGAAAATGTTTCAAACATAAAACCACGACTTATAAATCAATAATTTTGAGTTTTTCTAAATTGCTGCTACACGGGCGGTGGACGTGGTTTTTGTCCACTGCCAAAAATTTTTAAGAGGAAACTTAAGAATGGCAAGTGGTATTACGTATTTGTCGTAAGTGGGCGGTAGCATGCCCACATTTCCAAAATTGGTTGAAAATACAATTTTTTTCTAAAAAACCATTGTAGTATATTATTTATTGTGGAATTTGTTCCATATTTAAAATAACTTGCACAAAAAGGAGAAACTCCAAAAAAGGTTGCTCGATAGTTGGCTTACGAGTCGAGATATTTGGAAAATTCGTATTTTTGGTCGATTTGCTTCAAATTTAGAACGAATATTACTTTAATGGAAAGAAATAACTCTACAAAGAATTTAGTTGTAGATGATGCGCGTGTCGATTTTTTTATTTACCACTAATAAAAGCTGGTCTTAAATTTTTTTTGGAATTACTTGTTTCATGTTGTAATCGTTTCTACCTACAGTAAAGGACGAGGACAAAAACAGCATACACTCGGTGTCAAAATTATAAGCGCATAACATTAGGGTGTTCGATTATTCGCACTTTTTCAAAACCGGTTTTCGAATTATTCGAAAAGTTGGAATCTGAAAAAACCCGGTTCCCGATTTCGAAATTAATAATCTAGGAAATAATTTTAAAACTATTTAAGGGTTTCCCTAAAACTTGAAAAAGCCTTAAAATCTTAGAAAAATCAACACTTTTATTGAGACGTAAGATTTGTCTGAAATGAAAAACCGGCTTCTTCGAAAAAAAAAATCCAGTTTAATCGATATCCGAAAAATTAAGATTAAAAAAACTCTTATAGATATACAAAATGTAATTCATTCTTCAATAAAAACCTCCAAATCCAACTTAGAAGTTCGTTATTGCTAAGCGGCGACTTTGCCAGGAACGCTTCGAACTTTAATCCTACTGGGTGGCATTACGCCCCTCTGACTACTCGGCTTAATGTAATTAGTGGCAAAACGAGCTAGCAAGTGAGTAGTTTGTAAGCGTATGTACGAGTATATGTCTGAACGGGTAGTTGCACAAAAGAGTAAAAGCAAAATGATAAATGACAAACATTGAAAAAATGTGCAAAACTCAATTTGCAAATTCTAATTAAAGTTATGCGTAAATAAAACGCTAAATTAAGTGTTTAGGATCAAGCTACTTTAGTAAATATTAAAATGTGAACTAAAATAGAAAACAAATTATATTCAACAACAATCAAATAACTTAAATGGAAAATATAAAATGCTTCACTTACTTTTATGCGTCAGCGTATACCTTCTTTTTAAAAAATTCACAAAGTTTTGCAAGCTAAAATTGTTTTGTTATTTTTTTTTAATATGTAATATGTAAATAAAACTATATAAATCAAAGTTTCAAACTTTATAAAAAATTAAGGAAAATTTAACAAATTCTCATCAGGCATTCTTTTCCATACAAGTTATTTTGTGTTTTTTTTTTCGAAGAAAATATGTAGAGTCGGACAGTGGTTCGACTATATGGAGGCAGGTGGAAATAATAGTTAACCTGCACCGATTTCGTTGAAACTTGACATTTTACTTTGAAATAGGAAACTATGAAATTTGGTAAAGATGGGATAATTGCCACGCCCTCCACTTCGGCGGGCGGAAATATTAAATTTCAACCAATTTCGATGAAATTTAATATACACTCTCTTTTATTGGAAAACATTAAATATAAAATATGGGGAAGATTGGATAATTATAACGTCCACCACTCGCAAAAGATGTGCGCCCAGTCATTAAATGTGATGGAAAGAAAATGAGCCCGACTGGTTTTTTTTTTATCAACTTTCACAATAACTTTCTTCCACCTGCCTCCATATAATCGAAACACACAGCCGTTTTTAACCACTTCAAATTTGTACATTATTACACTAAAAGTGAATGGGCTATAAAACTGCATACCAGAAATTCTAAGTAGAAAGTTTAAAATAATGATAAAAAATTCGTTAAATTTTCCTATTTATAGTTTTGTATTAAAAATTTGATTCATATGGTTTTGTTTACAGCATGAGCCATATTTTTGTAAAAAAAAATATAGCTTGCAAATTATTGTGAATATTAAAAAAATATATATATATATATATATAATGTAATAATTTGTTGTAATTCCGATCACTGGGTCATGAAGAGATTAACGGTACTCCTAAATTTGTATATGGGCTTTGATGTCGACTGTTTATTTTGCTAAAAAATTACTTGTTATATAAAATTATTAAAATATTTTTTCATGAGTAAACACATTTGCACATACATACATTGTAAAACCGTGGAAAATTTAATTATAAAAATAATTTTTAAACACTCTTTTCACACTGAAGTGCTACAGTCCATCCTTAAAAAACAAAAAACAATAATTGGAATTACACAACCGAAAATAAAACGAAGCGATGTTTTTTTTTGGTTCTTATTGGTATTAATTAAATTAATAAACACACATTAGCGGGTGTGAATAAGCTCTGTTCACAGAAGCTGATTAAGGAAGGAAGTTAACAAAATTGCAAGAAAAAACCTGCTAAACATTTTGCTAATTAAAGCAAAGTTGATCTGTTGCAAAAAATAATGGTGTAAAAATTACTCAACCGCTTTTTTTTTTGTAAAACAGACTTGTTGTAAAATAAAAGTACCAATAAACAATAACAAAAAGCGAGTATTAAAATGCATTATTGTCAATTTTTTTTAACATCAATCGCGATAATGTATTATTGAGGGAAAGTAAAATTATCAGTAGTCTTGATAAATCGTTTTTACTAAAGATTGCTTTAGCTACTTTCTGATTATATAGTCCTTCGCGAATTTTGGGATTTAAGCTTTTGGCTTTGATTTGGATGAACTTTGGGTTAGAACTTTTCTTTTATCATACAACGAAGTTCTGCCAAAGGCAAACAATTATTTTTTTTCGAAAGTTATGCAAAGTTTATTTTGTGAATATCTCCAAAATCTATTTTATTAATTCTACTTGTGCAAATAATCCTACTTGGCAGCATGTGCCACTAGTTTCTTTTCAAAATTTTGCCTTGTTGATGAAGCAATAAGCACGCTATAACCTGTGGACCATCAGCAGCCATCTAGATCTTATACATATTTACTTTGCACATATATACATACATAAATATGTATGTACATGTGTTGGCGCAACTTCGCACCTTATGAAATACTACATAAACTTATTGGAAACAAACTGAAAATCGAACGTCGTTACAAAAAATAAATAAATAATCCGATGCTCTCAAGTTAAACCACCAAAACCTAAAATGGAATTGAAAACGTAACCATAAAGCATTCAAGAAATAAGAGATAAAAATTAAATCGTTGAAATGAAAAAGGTGTGGAAAAAACAAGAAGCATAATAGTTAAGCGCAGAACAGTCAGTGGCAGTGCTGCTGTTGCTATTTTCGCTGTTTGAATGCTGCTGTTCCGGCTACTCCAACTGCCGACTGGTGAGTCGACTACCAACATTACGGCTGTCAATGGCTTATGCTTGTACTCATAAGGCTGTTGTAGCCACTGCAAGTACCGCTTGATTTTTTCTCAACAATTTTCATCGCCGTTGCTGTTGTTGTTGTTGTTGTACCATCTACTTTGGTGTTAACTCGTTTCGAGTGCTACCAATCTTAGTACTCGCTCACTGACTGACTGACTCACTGTCTTGATGCTTACTGCTTACTGCCTACCGCTTGTTGGATGTGGCTGTTGCCACTGCCATGCCACAGCTGCCCTCACACACACACCACTATGGCTGATGTTAGAATTCGAATTAATTAAACGCCTTTAAAACTCAATAATTCACAATGTTCAACGAGTTTTAGTTGGCGCACTTCTCTACCCAACCTCTGCTACTTCTACATGCAGCAGTATGTACATACATACATATGTACATACGTAGTGCCGTTGCCATAGCTAACTTTGCGGCTGCCGCTTCATTAGTCAGCATCGCTTAGTGCTGATGATTGTCTGTTTGTTTTGAGTGCAAAAAAAATAAAAAATCGAATTGCAGCATTCGATGCTACTCTTAGGTCCTTCACTTTTTGCGCCATTATGCCGCAGATGGCGTTAACATTTAATTAAAAATGTGATATTCTTCTACCATCTTCAGTTCCAATGCACAGTTGAAGGTTTTCGATATTACTTTGTTTTTAATATTTTTCTCCTTTCGTGTCTACGAAGGTACTAAATATGGTGCAAAAAGCTACATAGGTACATATATAAATATGTATGTATATATATATACTACACATGCCAGTAGTCGAAATTCTGTTGTACCAACAAAAGACTTAAGCAACGAACTTGCAGTTGCGCCCTGCTTCCAATTTTGTACGGTTGCTATGCTCTGTACGGCTGTTCCAGTGCCGCGAGTGCTGCTGAATACATATGTATGTAGGTAAGGTGGTTACAGAGGCGCCAACGAAATGACAGTAAACTGAAAAGGAGGCGTAGTTATAGCAGCTTATATTTCGAAATATGAAATTTAATAAAGGAATCGCAGTTGAATAAAGCAGCATTGAGTTGTTAACCTTGTGGCATTGATGTATATACTAACTTTGGGTTATATGATGCGGACACCTTTTACCAAAAAACTGTTCAGGAAGGAGTTTCGGCGCTCTGTTATCTGTTGTCTTGATGCTAAAGAACTGACTTGATAATTTCGATAAGAGCAGTTTTCTATCATTCATATACTATATCATGCCTCGGGCTTTGTTCAATAGGCAGACGCTTCTTTTTTGTAAACCTGTGTAATGCCTTTCGCAAGGATGCATTTTTAATTTCTCTCGCTTCTTACATCAAAATATGCGTTTTCAAAAATAGTAAGCTTGGCAACTTTTCACTCTAAGCTAGCGATATGTGCAATATATTTAACCCGCCAAGAATATACTACCTACGTACATATATATAAAAAAAATTATAATTATGTAAATGGATCATACCTTTTTTGAATAAGTCCATAAACTGGATGCTGCTTTAAAATATGTTTTTCTAAGCTCTTAGACAGATTTTTTCGATGAATTCGGGTTAATTTTAAATTTCTACATTCTATCACTGGTGTATGGAAGGGAATACTGCTGCCCCCTTGGGAAAATTTGGGTAAAATTCCACCCTTCCCCTCGAATACGACGTCCCTGATAACGCGTTTTCATCAGAAATAATGTGAGGGCATCATTCTAGTGGTGTTAGAGAGCTCCAGCTAATTTCCGAGCGCATGCGCTACGCGAAATTCCAGCTGTATCGAGACCTACTTCAGCCAGTGGTGGTCTGAGAGTGGAGCTGTTTTTTGGATGCCATGCTAAATTACTTTTCATGTATTTACTTAGTTACATGTAAGTAAGTACTTTAATAACTTCAGCCAGAGCAGAGGTCCTTCATCTTGTTGTGGCCTCTTCTGCATTGATATGCTGTATTTTCAATTAGAGTGCTCTTAATGTTCACTCCTTCTCGGATCATATATAGGTTCATTTAGTTTTTTTTTTTCAAGAAAAATCGGTGCAAAAAATCAAAGCAAATTATTTGCTGTTAAATAGCTCAGAGGTGTTCGCCTCTCAACACATCGCTACCAAAAACTTCATACCACTTTCTTTCAAATGTGGGATAGATATACCAAAGGTACTCAGAAATCGATTATCAAAAGGGTCGGCAGAACCCGATTTTTAAAAGTATTGATACTGAGTACTCCAAATCACTCAGAAAGCAAAAAAGAACTTGAAAGTACTCGGAACTTAAAAGAACTTGAAAGTACTCAGTACTTAAAAATAGTCTGTTCCAATCATCACTTTGATACATCTACTCAGGATGAATTCAAAGTACTCAGGGCTCGAATCGTAACATCCGTTCACGGATCAAAAATGATAAGAAAGAAAATTACGTGAGCAGTATAAGCTGAATGGGACAAAGAGTACGTTCACGTATATCATAGTCCGAAAAATGTGTTTTTACGTGATGAGTAGTACGATATAATATGTGAAGAATAGATATTTAAAAGCACCTAGTAATTTTTATTTATATTTACCGGTATTCAGAAATGATTGTACTCAGTTTGAAGTTTTAATAGATTCCAAGTACAATACTTGTACCCAGTAAAGTTAGCCATTCATTTTTAGTTTGGTATTAATATTTTAATTTGATTGAAAGTGCTGCCAACTTGCCAGATTTCTCCACTAAACATTGAAATGTTACCAACATGTGTATATGTAAAGAAAGTACTCAGTACTCTGAAAAATACCCGATCCTCGAAAGCACTCGATACTTCCCAACACTAATATAAATACAGAAAGCGTTTCCCCGTCTCATCCTCTTGAAGGCGGGAAGGGCAAATGGGGTGTCATATATACCCTCAGTGGCCTGCAGTCCCATCTGCTCAATAAAAGCAAATGCCTAGCAGGATTTTCTGTGATCGCAGAGCGAAATATTCACTTAGTTTCTGATGGTGACATCAGCGGCCGAAGGTGGAACTGATAGCTGATTAAAAAATGGGTGGCCTGAGCTATCTCTAGCCAAATGGTCACATGTCTCATTGCACCGTACCTTGTAGTGACCTGGCACCCATAGTTTAGTCGAGACTTGTATTGTAAAACTTTAAAACTTTGCTGCCGAAGCTAAAGCTGTTAGGAAGGCGATGTGCTGGAATGATTGCAAATTTTTTTCTCAGTTCTCTAATTTTACAGCTTTTTTGTACATACATATGTACACAGTTTTCCCAAATTAGATGTTCAAGTATGTACACAAAAATCTCTTAAATACGTTTCTAAAGACAATTTCCAAAAAAATACCATAAAAATGCACTCTATACCGTAAAACCGGCGTGCATATTTGTACATACATAAATATGTATGTATGTATCAGTACGTTTGCCATAATAATCTTCTGCATTTTATATTCTTTAGTAATGCTTCAAGCGCCATAAAAGTGAATTCCGCTGTAATAAGCGGCGGCGAAAATTGCAAAATGAAAAGAAGCAAATAATAGAAAAAAACTACAGAAAAGTGGCAAAAGTGGCTAAGAGCAGACGCGTTGCAAATGCAGACATGCAAGTCACTTGCAGTTTACTTAACATTCTGCCGATAAGTTGTGACCACTTACAAGCAAAAAAAAAAAAAAACCGAACGAACCACAAACACACACGCAGGCACAGCGCAGACAGCGGCAGCACCAACAGCAGTTAGGCTAAATAAGGCCTCAATATTTTCTATTTTTATTTTATTATTCTTTTAACTTATAAGTAAAATGTATGTGTACTTAAGTTGGTATGGGTGCGCGCACATGCTGCCCTCCACCATCATATTTTATATGCATGAAATATAAAGACAAAGCTGTTAAGTGCACACAAATACACGACAAAGCCAAGAGGCAGTAAATAAAAATTAACCATAAAGAAGTAAAATGAGAATGCTGTAATTTATATATGGGTGTGTGTGTGTGTGTGTGTGTGCAGGTTCATTGGTATGGGTGGCATGAGAAAAAAGCCGCTTGACTGGTTTTGTGCTATGTAGCGAGCAACACCAAATACTGCAACTTGCAAGTCAAGATCCAGCATTCAGCAGGCTGCAACAAGACCATGTAGCACAAGCAATGCATACCTTCTTGAGTGGAACGGCAAAACAAGCAGCAGCAACTTAACCAAAAGCCAACAAAAAGCCAAAGCGGCAATGGCTACAAAATAGATAATGCCTCCTCNAGCTGTTAAGTGCACACAAATACACGACAAAGCCAAGAGGCAGTAAATAAAAATTAACCATAAAGAAGTAAAATGAGAATGCTGTAATTTATATATGGGTGTGTGTGTGTGTGTGTGTGTGCAGGTTCATTGGTATGGGTGGCATGAGAAAAAAGCCGCTTGACTGGTTTTGTGCTATGTAGCGAGCAACACCAAATACTGCAACTTGCAAGTCAAGATCCAGCATTCAGCAGGCTGCAACAAGACCATGTAGCACAAGCAATGCATACCTTCTTGAGTGGAACGGCAAAACAAGCAGCAGCAACTTAACCAAAAGCCAACAAAAAGCCAAAGCGGCAATGGCTACAAAATAGATAATGCCTCCTCTGCTGCTGCTGCTGCTCCGGAGATGAGAATGTAACGCAGCTGCAGTGCATTCAACCTAAAGTTATAAAAATCGAACTTTGATGTGCAACAACACTTGAAATGCATAGAAATAACAACGAAAGACAGCGCAAAGTTGAGGGAAAAAGTTTTAGCATTTAACTGACATCAGTGGCAAAGAGAATGTATGCACACACATGGCGTACCATACAGTAAATACATGCATGTGTGTATGTCTCAAAAGCCAACCATATAAAAGTTCATATTTGTATTCAGCCAGCTATGCTATACGTCCACTTCACGTTCATAAACGTGAGCGCACCCACTTTTTCTATTCTCCACTTTAATGTGATTCTTCGATTTTTCATAGCCTATTTTATGTCTGCTTACACCATTGTAATGATCATTGATCACATGTCGAGTGACAGTGGCAGCGGTGGCGGCGGCGGCGGTGGCGGTGCACCTTTATTACCAACGCCAACGCACATCGTACTTTTTTTTCGCCCCCTTTGCAATGGACGCGTCCACTTATTTAGTGTGGTTGCGCCTGCGCAGCGCGAACACCCACATGCGGTTGGTAAAGCGAAACTATCTCTTCATACGCACCTCTTACCACAATCATTCAGCTCAGCACAATCAAAGCAAAAGCGTTCAAGTGGAGTTTTTGTTGAACCCAACCCAAAAATTTAAGTGGTCTGGAACACCTAAATACATTTGTACATATAAGTATTAAAACATGCAAACATATGTACACATTTATGTTCATTAGGCATATGACTCTTTTTTTAAGTAAATGTACCTATGAGGAGACGATGATGGATGATGAATAATGAATTTGGTACAAAAAGTTCCAGCAGGGAACTCCGAGAAAGGCAAAAATTTGTACTGAAAAAAAATATATATGCATGTAAACTAGGGTGCTCCAAAGAAAATAGAAAAGTCGGAATATTAATGCTCTAAAAAGATACCCTTGTTTTTTTATTTCGAGATCAAAAAATATTTAGAGGTCGCTCAAAGCACTCAAAGTTTTCGATGTAATTTATGTTGGGGGGAAAAAATGCTCTTAGAAATTGTATAGAATTCTTAAAAATCAATACTTTTCGATCGGAAATATCAAATTGTTTAATTTACCATTTTTTAATGCCAGCAATTTTTTTTTTTTGTTTTTAGGGAACTCATAAAAAAGAAAGTCTCCGGAAGAGAAGCAAAGTTTTCCGATCGAAAAATATTTATTTTCAAGAACTCTATACAATATCTACGTAACATTGTTTTATTTCCATATAAAATGCATGGAAAAAAATTGAACGCTTTGAGCTATCTCTAGATATTTTTTGATTTCGAAATAAAAAACAGGGGTTGATATAGAAAAATCCTAAGGGGTAAGAGCATTAAAATTCCGGCATTACTTTTTTTTTAAATGCGCTTTCGGACTACCCTAATGTACAATGACGAACAAAAGTATTAGCACAGAAAAGTTTTCGAATGTATGCAAAGTTTTTTATTCTAATTTCTTTTCGCTAATTTTTTAAAAATAAAAATAAAGTCCACTCTACAACAAAAAATATAAAAGTAAAATTTCTAAACATTGTGCGAAACTTTCTAATTAGATATTTTAAAATTATTCTAAATATGATAAAAGTTTAGAGATTTTTTGTGTATGAAAAATTCCATGTCAATCGAATTATAACTGCGATCAAAAATTGGTTTCTCAAATTTTTTATTATAAATTTTTGATTCGGTTTAATTGGAGTTTTCCACATATAATAGGGTAGTCCTTGAAAACACCAGCATCTAAATTGTGTATGTATTTTGTTCTACGCACAGAATAGAACCACCACCGAAAGTTTAAGAAATTAGAGTTTGGAAAAAAATATTTTTATTCGTTAATCGCCACAACTTCACAAAATTTTTACTTGCAATATGAAAAATATGACAAGTTATTAAAACTTATTTATATAAATTCATTAACTCGCTGAGTTACAAATGGTCAAAGTAAAAATTTTGTTCAGAAAAAGCAAAAAGAGATTTAGAAAAGCAGTTCAAGTTTTCTAACCCTGGCAGCGACCTCGACATTTTTTTTTATGTTTTGAAATTTTTTTGGATGTCTTTATTTGGTATGTAAAACAAAATAAATGCGTGCCCCATAATGTTGACATTTTTAAGGGACACCCTAATATATGTGCCTTTTAGTTCCACAACTGAAAATTCCGTATGCAAACTTCACATGTATGCGTATACATACATTTCTACGTATATATGTACATATTTATTTATATGAAAAATTTCCAAGTCAACCGAATCAAAAAAACAAAAATTTTAGTAACTAATTTTTAATCGAAGTCGTAATTCGGTTGACATTAAAATTTTTATATACATAGTATAACACGTTTTTAAGTATAAATATGATTTTTGTTGGTTTTGATCATTCCTCATCCTCTAGAAAAAAAGAGTCATATGCCTAATGTAGGTACTACATGCATACAAGCAAAGCGGTGAATTGTAGGGCGCACTCAAAGTACGATGAAAATATAGTTTTCTCACGATTCGTTGCGGCATGTTCGGTCAACTAATAAGCATGAAAATTGTGTCTAGTTCTATGCAGAGCAAAAAAGTAAAAACAAAAACAGCATGAAATGAAGCTCTATGAAAAACTTAAGATTGTTAGCGCGCTTTCATTGTTGGGCGCCAGTAAAAGGCACAGCATGGAATAGCTCTATTGTGCTAACTTTGAAAGTAACTCTAAGTATGTATGTACGTACATATTCATATACAAATGCACAAACCCGTATACTAGTAAGTACATATGTACATATGTAGGTAACTATATACCCACAAGCCTTGTAGTATATTTCGCGCTTTATTATACCAACAAAAATTGCGCCCATTATTTTCGCATTAATCTTCGGTGAGTTTGCCAGTTGAGCATCGGCTTCAGCTACAATGAAATTTCCGTCCAATATTCCATGGCAATCATTCTACAGCCGTTTTCTTGCGCTTTGTTAGTTTGCTTATTCCATTTGCCATTTTCGCTCTGGTATAAATAAAACTAGTAGCTGTCCGCGTAGCCACTGGGCTTTCGACAGCCTCAGTCAGTGCACATACCCACACAAACACTTTTATATAAAAATAATCCCAAGTATTTATACACATGCATACAAGCGTATATGTATGTATGTATTCATAAATATATGTGTATATTCTGCACTCACAGGAGCATATTACAATTCAACTTTTGTGGCATGCAACGATCCCCAGTAAGGAAAGAAGCTTCTTGTATGACAGCAGTTGCAGGTAGCGTTTTTTTTAAACTGAAATAAAATAATGGGAGAGAGTCGTTTTATGGTGTTTAGTCTTCAAAAATGCTATTCGAATAGCACTCAGTGATCTGGACGCTGATAATAGAGTATCCCTAATCTGGCTGCCTGGCCATAGTGGCTATGATACTAATGAAAAAGCGGACCTCCAAGCTTAAACAAAGCGGCAGATACCCGATTCGTTGGACCCAGCCCATTTCTTAGAGTCAGCAACAATGACATCAAAACGGATCTCAAAAAAAGGAAAAATCCTACACTGCTAGCCATTGGACATATTAGAGGGGCACAATCACTCAAAGAAGTTCCGTTGGTGTTTAGGTTAGATTAAAGTGGCAGTCAGTCCAATGTAGGAAAAATCTAAAGACGCTATGTGGAGCACTAACAGACCACTGTCCTTGTAAGACACACCTGTTTACCCAGACAAACCCAAAGAAGGGGTGAGAGAACACTACTTTGTGGCATGCCACTATTTACTCTAGGACGGAGGGTAGAATTCCAATACTCCGCGCGACAGTTCTGTCGCAGAGCGAGAAGCTTAAGTTTATTTGTTTCGACAACAAAATTATCTGGGTATCTGAAGATAATGGTTAGAAGCTCTCATGATGTCGACTAAGATACCCACAGGGAACCCTTTATATACAAAAGTGTCGTCTATGGACGATTGTGTGCAGGCAGGGCGTTTTCGACCGATCTATGTACCCTGTGAGACGATCTCATGGCAGCTCTTTCCGAATATGCAGATCAATCAGCTGTTACTTACTGGCATACAATATAGACCGGGTACTTACAGAAAATCAAAAACCAGTATGCGGAAAACAGTCACAGAATCGGTAAGCAAACAAAACGATAGAGCATATGCTTTTGTGCTCGTCCCGGGGGTTCAGCATTGGCGGCACTCAGTTTATCTATCGATTTGTATAGATGCTGCTAATTTTTTGAGAAGGCGGAACCCAAAAATTTTAGGAAAATAAGCACGACCATAAACTTTGATCTCTTTTGGAGATTATGACGCACACGCACGCACGCAGGCGCACAGTGATCGGATAGGCCATGTTTTACTCAAAAAATTAGAAAGGCTGTTAACGTCATAAAATTTGTAGTTTTACAATTGACAGCTGTAAAATCAAATGTATATTTCTCTGGAAATAGGAAAGTTTTGTTGAAAATGCCACTTATTTATAAGGAGTTTTAGGCACGGTAGTCACGGATTTTATGTCAAATTGAAACTGTCCAATAGACTGTCATTTTCTTATAAGAAAATCTCTTTAAAAGTTCCCCTCATCAGGTTTTAGGCACGCCGAGCACGAGTTATATGTTAAATTAAAACTGTGACAGTTGAAATCTGTCAAATGGACTGCCAATTAAAAAAAATTAAAATAAACTATTTTTAAAATGCCACTGATTAAGATTTTGGACATGGAAGAATGTTAAATTAAAAGTTTGACAGTTGACAGCTGTCAACGGGACTGTCAATATTTCTAAACAAAGCAAATCTTTTCACGAGTATTTTGTCAAGGAAAGTGCCAATTTCTACAGAAATAAGAAAAATTTCGCAAAACCTTTTCAGTTGACAACTTCATTTTCCCTAAAAATAAAAAAAAACTTAAAATATGGACGTTTTTAGTGACTTTCTTGCAGTTGAATATTACAGTACTTTTTGTTCAGCAAAATAAACGATTTATTTTAATGAAGGGACAAATTTAAAATTAATTTGAAGTTAAGTTATGAAATAATAAAGGTAATTATAATTATACAGGGTGCTTGGCAGACGGTTGAAAATACGTATATGGGGCCGTCAGTTATATGTTCTGACGAAAAAATTTGAACTCGCCCCTATGGTTGTTTTTATCTTTCTTTTTTAATTTCATTCGAAATTCGTTATTTTCTAAAGTTCAAACCTCCATAACTTTATTTAAAAATGGTAAAACTGCCGTACTGACGCCATATTGGATCTCCCATTGTGATTTTTCTTTCTTACTGACTTTATTAGAAGAGATTGTGTTAATCTAAAAATCATCAAGAAAATACAAATTTCCTATTGTGCACTACGAACCAGCAATTTGCAGTTGGTCTTAGACATTGGCGGCCGATCAGCGTACCCTGTCGGCCACTTTTGGCTGCTGATATGCATTGCTGTCACTTGGCTCAGCTGTTGGCAATGAGAATACAAAAAAAACCAATGCTAATTTTTTTTTTTAATTTTCATTATTAAAATGAATGGCAGTGTCGTGATTGGGGTCAATGTCAAAGTTGAAATCGAAGTGGCTGTATGCACGTCAATGCAATGCAGCTAAGTTTTTTTTTTGCCTTTTTCATATCATTTTGCTATTTAAACATTGATCAGCGGTTTATTGTTGCATGCGATGCCAACAGTGCTGTCAGCGTGCGCAAGCAAACTTTAATTTAATTATTGATATTAATTATGATTATTTACTAATTGCGGGCAATGAATAGTCAACGATGTTGCTAATCGAGGGAGAGCAGCAGGTATGTGTTTGAAGCCTTTATTGACATCTGCTACTAAAGTAAACATCATCATTAGCATCATATTTTTTATTAATACTAACAACAATATGAACAGCTGCTTGCCTACAAGTGGAATGTCATTCGAGTAACATTTATCTGCCAACTTAAGAGTCTCGTTGACTGTTAATGTCAACTGCCTGCACAGAAGTGAACATGCACATGAACAATTAAGACGCCAACTGGTATTGCGTGCAAGGCATAAGCGCGTGCTAATAGAACTTTTGCCGCGTACTATAGTTCTATTTACATTAGCCGACAGCATGCGAGGTATTATTTCTAATATATGTATATCTATTTATATATGTATTAAAATGAGCACTTACCACTCGTATAAGTTGAAGATATTCATTAATTGCCAGTAGCTGTTGACAGGTAGCTGCTCATTAGGCGGCTTTAAGATTTAGCTTACAAACTTATTAAAATGCTGCAGTAATTAATTGGATTGAAATTTAAAAGCACATAAATAAAATTTGTATTTATTTCAGTTTTTTTTTAAATAAAATTTTAGTATAAAGTACCAAAAAGGCGTGACTAACAAGTACTCATGAAATTTGATGTGTTAGCATCTGTGCAAATTATTCGGCGATTGAGTTACATACATACAGTGACTCAGACAAGTCGCCGCGTGTTTTTGTTTTAAAATATTCGAAATGTTTTTAGAGCTACATTTTTTTTGTTATCTATATATACTAACTACCGTCCAAGCATTAACCAAAACCATATATGTAGATCACAGTTTCAAAGTTTAGCCTTCATCTTTTGTAAGCGAATTGCAAAAGAAGCTCCAACTCGGCTAACTACTTTGTGGCACCACTTGTGAAAAGCGTCATTAATTGACAAAACGTAAAAAAATCAAGCTCATTTTTGTAACAAATTTTCGTAAACAAAATAAATTTTAAAAAATTTCCCGACAATGTGAATTTATAAATTATAAGTAGCCTGAGTTTCGTCCGAATAAAATCGCCCACATATTTTTCATCCGCCTATAGTAAATACATGGAAACCTAAAAAAAACATCTACCATCATTGATTGCAATTCATCAATTAGTCAATTTAAGCTTTTAATCAATTTAATTTTAATCAATTAAAGCTTTTGAAACATGTAAGAAATTTATTCACAAGAAATTTGTAATATAGTGTAATACTTCTTAATTTTGCCACCAGAAACTCCATTTTATAACAATTTGTTGTTTTTGCTTAGATTTGGGACAGAAAAATTATACACATCAACAATATTTGCGGTTGTCAAAATTTTCTATGTATTTGTCAAAAATTTCACTAGCTTCCATGACAAGGCGAATTTAAATTTATTTTTTTTAACGCTTATTGGAAATTTTCTAATTTCTTTCCACGATCACTCACAATAGTGCAATAATTGAGTTTGGCAGCACCTCACACCAAGTCGTATATCGTTATACGAGTTGTAATCAACTTTTATGCAAAATTTAGGAAAATTCAACAAATTTTCACCGAAACTTTTTAGTCTGAATCTTTAGAATATTCTTGGGTATGCAGTTTTATAGCCCATACAATTTTAGTCTGATGAAGTGCAAGTTTCAACCGGATAAAAAATTAAACAATCGCGTTGTTTTTTGCGATTTTTTTTTGAGACTGCTTTTATTTTAATGTATATAACAAGTGCAAATTACAAAAACTTGCGCTGTTTTTTTTTTTTTTAATTTTGTTGCGAACAGTCTCTCGCTCATAAGAAATGTATGCTTATATGAAAAAAGTGCGAAAATCCGTCACTAAACAAAATTCTCAAAAATTACTTCATTGGACTGAAATTGTATGGGCTATAAAACTGCATACCCAAACTGTTCTAAAGACTCAGATTTAAAAGTTGAAATTGAAATGAATGAAAATTTGTTGAATTTTCTTAAAGTTTTTAACGAGTTTGAAACTGTTTTTTATATGGTTTAAGCTTGGACAATATTTATATAAAAAACAACAACAAAAATTTAACTCGGAATTTATTATGAATATTAAAAAAAAAGTTAACACGTGGTCACTTATTTGAGTCACTATAGGTTAATTTTATTTAATTTGGCTGATTTATTTTACTTATTAATTTTCATTTGCAATTCTCTCGTTTGATACCATCATTGGCTATTAGAATTTGATTTTGTTGTATTTGGCACCCCATATAAGATCGAATATAAGCTTAGATTTTTTCTTTTAAATATTGGAAATCACATGGCAATCCATTGCAAAATTGTGTTTTTTTAAATAAGACAGGCCGATAGAATTTGGCTAAATCTCATAGTTTCACAAGTTTCAAGCATCAGCAAAACGATGATTCATTCCGATGTACGCACCAATCAAAAACCGCAATGTCCCATATGCACGTGTAAGTGTGTCACTCTGAATCAGCACAAAAGCTTTAACCGCAAGTAGAGCGACGCTGAATGCAAAAATTTAGGCTTAAAATTGATTGAAGCTTAATTTATTTTCAGATCTCCTCCCTTCACACCGGAAATAGTTGCGTTGTGATTAATTTATTAACGCTTGCTGGCAAAACGCGTCATAAATCGTTTTTTGTACCAACAAAGTGACGCGAATGCTTCGTAATAATTAGTTATACCAACACGAGTTCGTGGCTTAAGTCTTTCGTTTTGTTTGGAAATATTTTTCGTTTTCCATTTATTTTCCAAACAGATAATTTAACCAAAGAAAAAATTATTAATAACGCGACGTTAAGAATATTAAATAAAATAATGTAAAAAGTAAACAAAAGAAGAATGGAATTAAGTGAGATAAGAGAAAAATGCAAGTCATGCAAATTAATTGCTATAAGCGAAGATATGGAAGAAAAGTTGACATGCCTACACCTTAAATACACGTGCGTATTTATACATACATACACACACAGGTTTTAAATAAAATGACGAGTACGTTGGACAAGCGGGTCAAAATGCAATATAAACGAAATTAAATAAATATGTATCTATAATGGAGTCTTCTACATTTTTTAATGCACCCGACTTTATGCGTGTGTTTAAAATATCAAAAGTAGATATTTTTAGAGGTAAAAAACCAATTGATTAATAAGCAGGCCACTGATATTTTGATATCGGTTTTGAAAGAGAAAAAAAAACAACAATAAGTGGCTTAGGAGTCGCCGACGTCATGGAAAAAATAAATTAAAATCTCATTAAATTAAGAAAATTATTATTTTTTTAGGATCACATATTTGATTAAATTTTAAGTATAATTTAATTCGTACGGCTATCAACAATTCCATCCAGTACAACTGTAAAATTGTAAGGATAATCAACCGAAATAGTCGGACAATTTTGGTTGGATTGAAGTGGTTGTCTGCATACAGATAAGGCACGCTTAGACCCAAAGGAAATTTTTGTCACTTCGTTGCCGCCCGCTCACATAAAAATAAAACAAATTGGTTATATTAATAAACCGCGAGAATTCGTAAGGGTCTACTACGCCAAGGCGCGCCAGACAGTCAAACAAGTAATTGTGAAATGAGTGTCTTCTAGCCCTAGTACAAGTACATATATAGTTTTTCACATTTTTTGAACTTTTGTAGTATAATAACGATGCAATGTTATCTTTTTTGAACAGAATAAAAAGAAAGCTTAAATGTTACCCTTCCAAAAGATAAAATATTTGGTAAAGGTACAAAAGTTTAACATACTTACTTTTCTCTAATTATTCATAAATTTTCGAAAGATTCGTATATTCTCCGATAACTTTTGGCTACGTAAACATATTTAAATGATTTTTATTGCAAAGGTGTGGTCTCAAAGTTGGTTCTATTAGAAATTGTTCTAGTTCTGATAATTTAAACATTGACAAAATAATGGATTTGTTTGATTTCTAAATATTATGAATACGTTAACGGATTGAAGTCGGTTGTACTTTATCTATTCCACAAAAGAAAACATTAAATTACCATTGAAAAAGGTAAAAAATATATCTATAAAAATATCGCATTTATTAATGTTTAGCCAAGAACTGGTTTTTTTCGCCGGAATCCCAGCCAAGCATCGGTACACATATATGTATGTATGTGTATGTATTTAAGTTAGTAGGGAGCGCACTGCAACGATGGCAATCACGACGTTAGCTGAACGCTAAAGAGTTAAATTGCAAAAATGCTGCTACCACCAGTGCAACTATTCCAAATGCAGCAGCCATGGACGTGGCTACCGCCAGTTGCCTGTTGCTAACTCATCGCTATAGCTGCAACCTGCTGAGTTTTAGCTTTTAAGCATGTATGTGCGTGTGTTTATCTGTGTGTACGCATGAAATCAAGTTTTGCATTTTTAACAACTCACAAATTCCTATTGATTTGCTTTGCAACTGCAGACTTGAAGAGTAGCAAAGGCAACGCCAAAAGTTGCAGTGCAGTATATCCTACAATGATGCATTTTGCTTATTATACAAATGTGCATGGGTCTGGATGTGTATATGCCCATACATACATATGTATATGCGCAAATATACGTACGTACATACATATGTGTCACTAACACTGTCTGAAACCTGTTTCAATGGGCCGTATGCATAAAAATTAAGCAATTGCTTTTACTTAAAATTTCAAACCTTTCTCTTAAATTTATTTGAAAAAATCGAGTAAAAGGTCTGCCATTTTAAGAAAAAGCATTTGCTTATGTTTTATGCACACGGTCCAATATTTGATGGAGTATACGCATGTGCGAGTCAGGCACAAACAAATTTATTTCATACGATACTTTAGAGCAAATGTAATTAGATGGTAAAAACATCAGCATTTATGATTTTGTTTCTTTGGATAATAGCACATATTTGCAGAATACCTGTTGAGAATAGACTAATTTATATCTGAATAGAATGCCTTGAACCTAGTTGTTGCATGATCTTGGTATTCGCCATTAATATCTCATATACATACAAACATGCATATGTTTTGAGCAGCTTCATTTTTAATCTTTGAATTAAGTAACGTAGTATAGACTAAGGAAAATTCATCGATTAAATTTATTTTATAAAATTGATCTTCAATTTCAGCTTTTCAGTTCTTTTAGGAAAGTTAAATACTTTTTCTATTGCAAGGGATTTCAACTACCACAAAAGCGAACAAAGAAGCCATCAATTGCGGTTTGTGTCCCCGACAATGTGTACGAAGACTTGTAACGCATTATGTAAATAGTATGCTAATAAAGCACGGGTGGTCTAACCGCAATATGCTCATATTCAACACCAATGCATTGAAACCTAATATAATAATTGTGGTTTGCAGCTACATAAATGCCAACTTGTGGCTTCATTCATTTACAAAAGTATTAAGGCAAGTTTAATAATATGAATTTTTAATAAATTATCATTCCATACTCAAAAGTTGGCAATAGTTTCTTTAAGAGCAAAAATTATTAAGCATTGAAAGATTTGCCTTGCTATTTTCTCGATGGAATAAAAAAAAAACTGTAATCTGTGATTGCTGTATTTGAATTATTTGAATGGACAAGATGTTGGCGCCAACAGCAAGTTTGCACAAATATCGTAATTTAAATTCACGGTATATTCTTATTATTCATACGTGCCTAGTAATTCACCAAATTCGATAGAGTACGCTTAAATTAATTAGCATAAATATATTTTTAAAATAAACTGAAATGCAAAAATATGCTACTAAGATTACATTAATAAATTGCAGTACAGCGTCTTTAAGACTAAATTAATAAAGGCGTTATTCAACCAATGACGAACTGTTTCACATGCGAACTTGAAATTTGCCCGCCTTTGTAATATACTTGACACCTTTGAATGGCTTATATTTTTCACCATACATATCAAGACGATTGACTTTTAGTCCAGAAACAGCCAATTGTGAGATTGTAAATTGCACGTTAATGGAGGGATTGGCATCGATATTTGTGCTGCCGGGCGTTATAGATACCTAGTATTGAATGGAGAAAAAAATTTAAGTAAATTACCTTTATTACAGTTACATTAAATGCATTACAATACTTACGGCGCCCCTAATATTTGGCAATTTGGAAACATCAATGCGCCCAACATCCCAAGATAATGTCTTAGTGACTGAGTCAAATGTGTATTTGCCTTGATTAGGCGTTAAAATGCAGTTCAAAACACATTTCGGCATTGTTATTTCCAGCTTGACTTTATCGACGGTACGGCCAAGAGTGGTACGTGGACCGACAGTTAAATCCAAACGGCCCTGTTCACCGGTTTTTATAGAAAAATTGTGTCTTATATAAATTGGAATAGCCACTACAGATTGCGAACTAATGTGATAGGACATCAGACGGAAATTGCCATCTGGTGGAATGAATGACAGTAAGCGCTCTGCTTCCCAACGTTTGAAGCGTACGCATGGGTGGAATGAAACATCATCGAAGAGTCGTGGATTCATAAAGGAAAGCGTTAGATCTGGCATGCCTGATAGTTTGCAACAACAGTCGATCTGTGTAATTGGAATACAAATTGACAACAAAGTTGAAAAAGCAAATAAAAAAAAAAATTACATAGCCTTGTATTTCGGCAAACACTGTTGAACCAGATTTATCAATAATGGCGTCGACTTCTTCGATGACATCGAAGTAAGCTTCGTTATTGTTATAACGCACACCACTGCGACGCCACGGTATAGCTGATAACTGACCAGAGGGTAGGATTGTGCTGACGCTGAAAATGTTGAAAGGTAATCATAAAAAAAATGCACATATTTATGTTAGCATAAAAAAATTTATAAAAACATATGGAACAAGGCCACTTACTTGCTTTTCCCTGTAACGGTGTTGGCAATAGTACGCAATATATTTGGCGGCTTAATAAGTTCTTTAAGAATGTTACTTTCGGTTGCAAGCGGAAAGCCATTATCCAACATCTCATCGAGTAGCTCATAAACGACAACATAATTTTCTTTGATAACAGATTCTGAGCAGTCACCAAAATAATCTTGGAATGTATCCATCACTCGATGTAGGAATTCAATAACGAAAAGGGGTGGCACTTCTTGCTTGCAGGCAGCTACCAACGATATGCCATTGCGTTGTACTGTGATCAGGTAGTAGTGAGGTGTTGCGATTACTGGAGGAACATCCTAGCAATATAAATTATTAAATATTGCTGTTATTAAATGCTGAATTTATGTATACTTACTAATGGGGCATTACGTTGAGCATCCAGGAAGTAGTCACAAACTGAACGCGAAACGACGGAGCGCCAATGCTTTTCAAGGAATACATCCCTGAGAAAAAAATAAGAAAACTTTGTATAAAACTGTACGCGGTGGTTGACTTTACAAATATACATACATGTAGAGATTTTAAGAATTTAATATAGTTTTTAAATAAATCATTGGGAGTTAACAGACGGTATAAGTGAAAGCATACTTCAGCCAAGGGTTGAAACTTAAAATTTTGAAAATCATAAGATACTGATTTATATTTCACTCACCCGCTGTTGTTTACAATAAATAAGCTGTGTATCATTCTAAATTCGATATTTTCACAGTCAAAATTATATTTTCAAACCTATTTCGCAAAATATACCAATAAATAAATAAAATGCCAACACTGTGCTAAAATTACAGAAAGAAGGAAAGGAGAAGAAAGCTAACCAGCTGTTTTAAGTAACGGGCGTTGCCATACTAGTATATTGCGGTGACATCTAGCGGTTGAAGCGAGCAGCTTGCACTATGAATTACAACAACATATCAGACGTGAGTGTACTAAAACTTTTTCTGTACATCACAGTATAATTTTTATAATACAAATAATTTAAAATGCGTAACGGATTTCAATAAAATATTCTCTTATCTTTTCATTTGATTAATCCTTAATGACATATGTAGATGCCGCGCTCAGCAAAAACGCATTCTGGCCATCTCCTAAATTCCCTGTGTAATGGGTACTCTGCCGCAGCCACAGCGAATAAACGTCAGCAACAGCTGTTCGCAGAGGCCAAAACAAAAAGAATCACTCATCAATTGGAAGCAAACAAATCGTCGGAGGGTAATTTTTGTTTTAATCATTAAATAATTAAAGTGTCAGTTGTTTCAATTCCGAGCTTTTTAAGCGATAGGCATAATGGGTAACAAACAAGTGCGCCAGCATCTGGAAACGGCGCAAAAAACTGGTATTCTAAAGATTTCTCTGCAACGTTTGCAGGAGTTCCCACCGCAACTAAAAAACTATCCAAATGTGCTCAAGACGCTAGGTAAGTGTACTATTTGTTTTGTCGTAGCCTACACCATAATTTCTTCATTACTGCTAGATCTTTCCGAGAATCGATTCGAGCGCATACCTGACGAACTGGGTCACTTTACGCTGGTGAAACACTTGAACTTGAGCGGGAATAAGCTCGTAGAGCTGCCAGACGTGATAGGCGAGCTAACTAAACTTGAAGTGTTGCTACTGATGAACAACTATATTGTTAGATTACCAAAAACTCTATCAAATTGCAATAATTTGAAAACTGTCAATCTGTCCAATAATCAAATCAAGGAGTTCCCCACCATGCTGTGTGGACTTAAACACTTGGACGTTTTAGACTTGTCACGCAATAAAATAACCGCCGTACCTTCGGAAGTGGGCTCACTTTACACGACTGAACTCAATCTTAATCAAAATCAAATTTCAATACTTTCTGAAGAAATTGCAGCGTGTCCAAAACTTAAAGTTTTGCGGCTGGAAGAGAACTGCTTGCAAGCTAGCGCATTTACACCACGTATACTAAAAGAATCAAAAATATGTAATTTATCTGTCGATGGGAACCTATTTAATAATAAACAATTTACCGATTTGGAAGGATACGAGGTTTATATGGAACGTTATACAGCGGTTAAAAAGAAGATGTTTTAAGTAATGGATATTAAAGAACTCAAAGAAAGGCTAATCAAACGCAATAGATGGGAACAATGTAACTTCTTACACACATCAACCTTGTCTGAGTGTCACAAAAACAAACAATATGTAAATTGCACTCCTGTATAAGGTGTGGTCTACGGCTCCCTTGGGTAGTTAAGACTAGCTAGTGGAACATATAAAATATTCAAAGTTATAGCTCCTTATATGAGTATGGATGTATTAACAAAATGCGCATGTGTCAGATAACGAAAATGTAGTTAATTTCAAAATATATACCCATATTGAATTGTATTTCTATATCTATTTATGTATATTTGTAATTTTTGCTTACATCACTGAAAGCTATTTAGACATTATAGCTGGAATTAAAATGTTGTATAACACTGAAAATAATATAAATGTGTTTGCTATTGCTAGTTGATATCATAAAGTTCTTAATTATGTTACATAATTAAATATAAATAACATATAGTATATAATATGTTATATATAATATATTATATACAATATATATAATATATTATGTATAATATATGTATATATAAATTATTATATACAAATATCGCACAAGTTCATAAATGTATTAATTTAATTAAACACACTAGAGCTTAGAAAATGTAAATATCGATGGTCCTCTGCGATAATGACACAATTCAAAAAATAAAAACTTACTACTGTTAAGTGGATCATGCCTCTAAGCTTTGTCTAATCCGCGTATAATCCTAAATAGTAAGGATTACTACAGTAAGTAGTAAGGATTAGAGACATGAGCCACTTAACTGTAGTACGAGTTTTTATATTTTGAATTGTGTCGTTATTGCAGAGGGCTATCTCACATTTTCACAAAACTACTTTCCGATGTTGGTACTTATTTGAGACTTAACTGTCATCACTGATGTTAATGTTGACCTTATATGTACATATATCGCTTGTTAGAAGAATTTACTATTCTATTTGAATATAAGCCCTCGATATATAGATTAGAGCCCTTGGTAAAAATCGGCCATCCGCTTCTTCGCATGTACCATGTGGGTATTTCCATGGTTTATATTTGAAATATATATTACCTACATGAAAAGGAATAACTACACAAAAAAATTTACCCGACAGGTGGCGCAGGAGTCAAGATATTTAGGAAGCCCGTATTTATGGACCAAATATGGATTAGTTTCATATTTAAGTAGAATGCATATTACTTAATCGGAAAGAAATAATTCCACAAAAATTTATGTATCCGTTAAATGGTGCCGAGTTGATTTTTTTATTAACTACTTATAAAAGCTGGTCTTTGAAAAATTGTTTTTAAATTACTTGTTTTTACTTGAACTCTGAAACCATGATTCAATAATAAAAGGTTTGCTCAAAAAACAGTTTTCTCGCTCCCTGTTGAAAAAATCGGCTATTCGATTAACCGCCAGAATTTGACTAACCATTCACTTTCGACCAACCGCTCACTATCGAGTATAGTCTGAAAATTGACTAACGGAAATTATTCGAATAGTGACGGCTTTTCGCTATAAAATTATTAAGCATAAGTATTAAAAAAATATAAAAAACAATTTCAACTGAAAGAAAACAACTAGTAGAAAAACTGAGAATGAACGGTTAGTCGACTAGTCGATTGTGAGCAGTTAGTTGAAAAAGTCAACAGGAAGCGGTTAAAAATTACTTGTTTTATAAAAGTTACGTTCCCTTACTTGCAAGAAGTTGCAAGAATTTACAGGATTTTACCAGAAAGCGTTCTCGTACTCGGTTCTCTGGCTTCTTTTGCTTTGTGACAGTTTTACAGGTTTCAACCCAGAAAAATTGGGGAAAGCAACTAAAATCTCTGCATTTTAATTGTTCAACTTCTTCTGCATCAGACCAGCTGTCAAAAATTTGCAGCAGTAAAAAGTTACGAATTGGCAGAGCAGAAAAATAAAATTTTCTCACAATAGCAAACAAATTTTCACCATACAACTTTTCTACTGATTGGCACAGGCCCTAAAGTAATCTGCAACACAAATCGACATATCAGAACTCCTGGAGTCAAAATACACATTTATCGCAGAGGAAAGAAATCTTTTTAGATGTTGCCACTAATTACATGCCCCCTCAAATCCACTTAATTAATACTTCCCTTACTTTGATCGGACCATGTTAAACAGCGGGCCTACCCTAAGGTCGAGGCATGTAAATGCCGCTCAGTGCGTGGCCACTTCAATAGTATATCATATGTTTTAATTTTAAGCCGCTCACCGCTTTACCGCTCATTGCGTGGCCTCGGCCTAAGTTTACCTTGGCGGCAACGCTTGAAGGGCCAGCTTATCTAGGCGGGTCAGTAACGGCTACAACAACAACAACAACAACAGTTCCCATTCGTATTCTAGACTACCAAAAAGGGGAACGCCCCATCTAACATTTTTTTTTTCATTTCGGAGTGATTAAAAAACTTAATAGAAAATCAAGTTATCGCCAAGAAATCTTATTTTTTCTCTACCATCACCGTCAGGTACCGTATTAAACACTTTCAAGATTTGAGCGTTCGCACAAATTCGAACGGCATGGATTTGCTACGCCTCCGAGACTCGCTGTTGGCTGGGGCGGTTGTGATCAACAATAATAATTTTGCTTTTCAGGCCCTTTTTAAAAATCAGCAGGACGTCATATTAGAATAAGAAGTGTGGGAAGGTCTACGCCCATCATATTTTACGGAAAAAATCTAAAATGGTGAAGGAATATAAGCTGCTGCATTCTTGTCCGAAATAGGTCTCAAGGCCGTAAATATTTTCATCAAAAACCTGGGTAAAGTTTTTACTGGGAAACACAACAGTCAGCTAGCTCTCCCTCAATTAATTATCAAAGGATAGAGCATTTTGTAAAATCATCAACTCGCTTCTAACACTCACAAGGCTGGGTTTACAAGATGCTAGATCTAATAGGACACTGTATCACGTCATCCCACTTGTTCAAGTTAGGACAGGAAGGAAAATATCTCGATTTAGCCATTTTGGCTCTGCTTTCTTGCCAAAGATTGCACAGTACGTACGCTTGGAACACTGTTGTCAGGAAAATCGATGAAAAGGAGGTCATAACGGACGAAGTGATTTCACAATACATGTAAAATTAAGCAAAACTCTGCAAATCCTGATTTTTTTTCTTTCACATTCCTTAAATAAAGCCAAATTACGGACCATTACAACCGATTCATATTTAATCAGAAGCAATTCGTTGTTGGTTTTATTTTGAATTAAAATTGCATAACGGACGTGACAGAGTTTTCAT
>NW_016158253.1:142528-150259 GCF_001687245.7 Rhagoletis zephyria | reverse complement strand
ATTACATATGTAAATATGTTTTAGAAAGAAAGATATTTTAAACTTGGAGCAAATTCCACCTTCATGTGATGTAGACTCTTCACTCTGTCGCAGGAGCTCATCGACAATTTCTTTGTTTCGGCGGCGTTGAACTCGCTGCGAACGCTCCGGATTAGCATCGGATGGCTTATAAATTGATGGTACGGCTTCCCGTTTAAGAATTCGTTTCTTTGCAAAACCTAAATATTGATGAAACAGCACTTTCATAATTACAGACACAATTTCCACTTAAATTAAGAATACTCACCCATTTCAAACTGGACGATATTTTCGAAGTCCTCTCTAACAAAATGCTCCATACATATGTAGGCTGTGCTAAAATTATAGTCCTTGTTTTGCCGGCAAAATTGAATCCATTCTTTCCTCAGCACGGGGTTCACTGGGAAAGAAAACAGGCTGCACTCTGATGCCTTAACTTTGTAGTCAGTGTGGCAATTTAGTACCGCGCACTTCATTTTTATTGTCCATACACAAGATTCATATGATTTTTAATTTGACAAGATTTTTATGAATCTTGGTCCATACACAGAAATATAAACGCACTATGAAATATTCGCAATAAATAAATAAAACACTGAAACAATCAAAACACTCGCGTTGTAATTTTCAAGAAACTTTGATAAAGTGACGTCATCACTCGAACAGCTGATCGCAATATCGTAAAGCAAAAAGTAACGGACCTGCGCAAAGCGAAATCTCTTTTTTATGAATCTTGAGTTATACGATAGTCAATTGCAAAAATAGTACAGATAAAAAATTCCAGTCTCTACTATAATCAAAATCTTCAGACATCAATAACAACAAATTTACCTACACGCTTTGGCTTGAGCAAATTTTTCGATGGCTTTGGACAAGCCAATATGCGTAACAATCATGATTTCGATAGATATTTAATATAGCTAAAGCGTTTAATTTTTCTTGGGACATAATAGATCCTAGCTGCAGTGGCTGCAGCGATGTCAATGGTTGGACTCTGCATTGATTTACTCATGAGATTGAACTGGAATGGGGGTCATGCCAAACAGCCAGGCAGATGGGAAATTCAAATCGCATCATTTTGGCAGCCAAGCATTTGGCTTTATGTTGGACGGAAGGATTTTTCAGATCAGAGGAAAAGGAAATCTCCATTAGGGCTTCCTAAATTTCTTTCGCCTGATATTTAATGACTTTATCCATGTCAAGTCTGTTTTCCCAAAGAGCTGTACATAATGGTTTTGAGGGTGAGATTTTTTACATGATTTTCTAAAATGGTCCACCTCTGGGTAGATGTTCAGAATGGAAAGTAGATGCGCTGAAGTACACCAAAAAGCATGATGCATGTTCTGGATGAGGAGGCAGAATCTCCATTCACCAAGTTCACGGAATGCCATCCTCATTGTACAAATTGTACTCTTGCATATAGTATAGTAGTATATAGCATATAGTATATTTTGTAAATAACTGATATTTGTGTTGTTGTTTTCAAGAGCTTCGAGTAGAAGATTAGTCATTTCTCCATCCGTCGATGAAGAAAATTCACATTCGAAAATTGTATGCAATAAAAAAATTAAACGCCATCCCAGAATTTTGCGCCCCATCAATTTGGCTATCCTCCCTCGCTCCGCCCTAAAGCCGGCACTGTATGTATGCACATATGATGCGGGCGTCGCAACTGTATGTGCTTGGACGTGACTGTCATTCACAGAGTGAGTTCCTGCTCTGATGCCGGCATGAATAAACTATTTTATTAAACAGGAGCTGCCGCTTCTAAGCCGACAATATGGGTGGTAGCGATATTCCATTCAATGTTTGGTATGCAGAAAGCTTGTCATGAAGTTCATGATAATCCCGATGCCCAAATATGTAGGGGATCAAGTCTTTTTTCGAGAAACAGCAGAGCACTATGAAGCGCTTACTAGGCCCAGACTTTGCATAGATAGTAAAATTTTGTTAAAGTCGGAAGTTGAGTAAAACACGCCCAAGGCCTTAACAGCGTCCTGGCAATATAAACGGGTCTTTGATAAAACGTGGGGTCTCTCACATAGAGGAATTCAGCGGACTTACACCTCTATGATCAGCCTCATAAACAGCCGGACATCCGTGTTGTGGTGGGGCAAACTCAATTAGTAATGTCGGAAATCTGCTTTCCAAACATTCACAGAACGATCAGAGTGTGCTGTACGGGAGCTTTCCCTACAATACCCCNTTCATGATAATCCCGATGCCCAAATATGTAGGGGATCAAGTCTTTTTTCGAGAAACAGCAGAGCACTATGAAGCGCTTACTAGGCCCAGACTTTGCATAGATAGTAAAATTTTGTTAAAGTCGGAAGTTGAGTAAAACACGCCCAAGGCCTTAACAGCGTCCTGGCAATATAAACGGGTCTTTGATAAAACGTGGGGTCTCTCACATAGAGGAATTCAGCGGACTTACACCTCTATGATCAGCCTCATAAACAGCCGGACATCCGTGTTGTGGTGGAGCAAACTCAATTAGTAATGTCGGAAATCTGCTTTCCAAACATTCACAGAACGATCAGAGTGTGCTGTACGGGAGCTTTCGCTACAATACCCCGGGTTGATCTGGTTTCACTGCTAAACCAACCGTCACTTAATATTTTTATCCTTAAGGCTGTGTGCTGCAGTGATGGAAAATGAGTGTGCATTGTGCCATTTTCGGCCCATTCGGAAGGAGCCGGCACCTTAAGCACAATCGATTGATTTTCGGCACTATTTTTGCGTAACTCAGTGCAACTAATATATATTTCTTTCGGATCCGCAATTAAAAATATTTTTTTTTTGTCTTTTGGTCGTATGTGCTTAAACTGATAAATGATATAAACATATAAACGTAAGCAGAAGAAGCTGGCTTTCACGTTCTGCATATACGCTTAACATTTTTGTTTAAACGAATTTGTCGCAACTTCATCTCTAAAGCAAATATTAAATATCATTTAATATATGTTTTAGATTTAAATAATCACAAACCCATTTTGAATATTCTTTGTGGAACAGGAGCCGAAATATTTTGATACGAAAATGTACTGCGCTATAATATTACAAATAATGATCTCAGTGAAAATTAATTAATTGACTAAATAATAATTTACCCTGAATTCCAAAATGTAAATATACAAAGAACCAGACCTTCTCATTTCTAGACCATAGCATATGGAATGGGTGGGGTTTAGTAGCGCTCACAACTATTTCGGGCTATTCCGTCCAAAGGGGTGGCCCGATCCAAAAAAAAATTTCACACACTTGTAGTCAAGGGTGTACGCAATATTTTAACACTCACATTTGTAAATTTTGGTCACTAATTTATTTACAAATTGGGTTTGAAATATGCCCTTTTTTGTAAAATTCGGAAATTAGCGTACATTTATCACTCCTATTTCTCTTAAATCAGCCACTTCACCAATACATTTTTGTATTCCCCTTCACTGTACACTTTACTTGATTAGTTATAACTTGCTTTACGACTTTAATATTAACCAATTCATCACAATTCATTAAATAAAAACACCTTCAAAATCAAGATAGAATATAACCCANATATTAACCAATTAATCACAATTCATTAAATAAAAACACCTTCAAAATCAAGATAGAATATAACCCGGTAAGCAGAAGTGTGGCGTTTTGTCTGAAGAGTAATATATAAAAAACTAATAATAATTGTCCTTTGCACAGCGCGAGTATAGTGTAAGAACACTTACTTTTAAAATTTAGGTTACATTTCTGCGCCATAGATCGAATAACACTTCAATAAAAAATTAGATCTTAAGCTCAAATCGAAAATAAATTATCATTTCCATTACGACAAATCCACTTGCCCAATGGCTGTCTGAAAGAAACTTGCCAATTTGACATTTTTGTACTTCTATCTATTTATGTAGGTTTAGAAATATTGTAGAAGAATATATCACATTACATACATACATACATACGCCCTAAATAAAGGTACAAATGCAAACTGCTTATCTTACCAATAATATCTAGCAAATGACATAGCATACCAACAATACAGCCTACTGCAATTCCAGTGTACATTTGTATATATGTACATACATATATACATATATATTTTGTATGTATATACATACCTACCCTGCAGCAATTCAGACTCACCCTAGGTTAGCCCTCAGATGGGCCCTATTGTTACCAGCACTAGTCCCTCATAATTCGCCTGCCAATGGTTTCAACTGGCATTTTTAGCAATGGCGTGTCATTGGAATAGAACAGTANCAATGGTTTCAACTGGCATTTTTAGCAATGGCGTGTCATTGGAATAGAACCGGTCTACTCAACAGTGAACGTAAGTTAGTCCTGGACTAGTACAATTTAGGCGATTTTTTTTATCGTTGGAACACGATTACGTTCTGCACTTCACAGATGCTTTTCCATATTTCAGAAACACAAAAAAAAAGTATTTTATTATTTTACAGCCATGTTATGTTGCTTCTGGCGGCATTTGAACCCGGACCTTCCTGTAAGCTAACATAACCAACATAGTGGCAAGCATCTCTGCGCACTGAGCTACAGCCACACATGTAAATGTGTGTTCAAATGTTCACTTTGAATCAAGGCCAGACGAAGCGATTGGGGCATTATAGGGTGATGTTCTTTAAATTTTATTATTTTATGGAATTGCAAGACAATACCACCCTGTCACTGCCAAACTGGACTTTTCGTCTATCTCTAGACCGATTCCTTGGGGACTGGTCGAAGGCTGACATTTTCGATGCAAGCAAATGTCCAATTCTGACCAGTCAAATTTTAACCAGTGAAATATACTAGTCCTTTACGGAAAATTGGCCGCCTTATTGCTGCAAGGTATCTACTCGTATTGTAAAATAGTACAAGACATTGCAAACGACAAGCATTGAAGAAAGCAAGGTAGAGCAAATAGGCTGTGTACCCAACCAAGCATAATGCTGGCAAGTAAATCAGTCTGCATATTGAAGGCGTACATATGTACATATGTACATACTTTTGTAGTTACCCTGCAGGGAAAGCTACTCGTTGTGAATTAGAATGATACCAATTAGCGTTTCAGCCCAACTATTTAGTACGAATGGCAATTATAATATCGAATTTCAGCATGGCGGTTTCCTACGAGATATCAATTGTCTTGTCATGCATAAGCATCTACCAGTATAAATACTAGTAGCATCGTACCAGTTGACGGGATAGTTTGCCCATTCATCGCCCGTGAAACGTATAAGTATCTCATTTTGCTCACAGCGCTTCAACAGTCGCAATGTCCGACAAAGTAGAACACTAGCGTACCGTTTCTGAAGTCCGAGCTCCAAGTCCTCAGGCAGGGAGTATTTTTTTATTTTTTTTTTTTATTTAAAGTATTTTTTTAATTCAGGTTTTTTATTATCATCTATTTTATAATTAAAATTTTTTTTTTAAGACATATTTTTTTGATATTTTGATCATTTAATTTTTTTGGTACAGTTCTGTAAAAACGTGAAGTGAAAACATTTTTCATCACTTCACATTAAATTACCATGCTGTTTTCAAATGTAAAAATATTAATTTGTCACAAATTTTTCACTGTGAAAACTTTTTTTGCAAAGTTTTTCGGCTGTGAAAAAGAAGAGTTGGGCGTTTTTCTCAAAACCATCATCTTGTAATATACAATATCATTGTCTTAAACTCACAATAACATAACACTTCACCTCACAGTTTCATAGAACCAGAATTAGCCCCAGGTATTTATTTATGTACATATGTATGTACGTTAATGAACTGGTATTTTTACTGACTGGTTTCGCTTTTCACTGCAGGGTTTTCACTCTTCTTGCGTGGTGACTGGCGATTAACAAACAAAATAGAAATTCCAAGCGCACAAATGAATGTTGAAGAAGTTTCTGAATAGAACAAAAGGACATAGACAAAAATGTGTACATGAAAGTGTGAAAGAAATATGAAAATGCATATCTATGTACATTTATTTAATACATACATATATACATATGTACGTGCATAAGACCGAATGAATATGGGCATTTTCACAGGCAAATACTTTTGCGTGTGCGTGTTTACATGCATATAACCATTTTGAGGTATGTATACATTTAGGCGCATATGCGTGATATATGTGTATGTGGGAAATAATACATATGAAATACCAAAGCTGCGTACCCATCGTATTGTTTGTGTGAATATATATATATATATAAATATAATAAGTATTAACGCTAAAAAATACACAAAAAGATATCTGAACCAGCGAGGGATGTCTTGTCGGTAGCCGCGCTATCTCACTGGCAATCCTTTGGTGTATTTAATATAGAGATGTGCAAGGGATATGGGTGTTTTATGGGTGTCTGCATATTTATATGGCTATGTACATACATATGTACATATTATACAATTTGAAAACTTAAAATTTTGCCGAAATGCAGTTCAAAGCGCCAAAAAACTCAAATATTTCAGACAATTTATTTGCTTTTGAGTTATTGGGTTGACTTGATTAACCTTTGGATGTTCTATGTTATACCAAAGCCCAGAATACCATGCATATACGGAATTTACATATTTTACAGTTTCAATCGCATAAATGTAGGGTTAAATCTCGTAGAAGGATGGCAAAGTCGACTTTGACTTTTGACCAAAATTAACTATTATTTTTAATTTATTTGCAGTGGCGTGAAATGTGAGAAGTGTGGCGGAGAAATGAATTTTAATGACAGCCAAACAACATTGTCAAATCATTTAAGAGCGGCGCATAAAATTATTATACAATATATTTATCGTTTGTCTTCAAAATCTTCAGTTAGTAATGATGTAAGATATACATATTTGTTTTAATAATTTCATGCCAGAAAGTTTTTTTCCATGAGTTTATATAAGTTTCTAAAGAGAGTCTTTCGTTCAAATTTTACCAATCCGTAAGGTAAAAAATTTTAAACATCGATCAAAATGTTGCTGATAGAATTCAAGTTAATAACCGACGTTAGTCGTGGGGATACTTCATGTTTATAAAGTGGCACTTAAATTTACTCGCCACCTCTGTTCCATCGGAAAGGCAATATTTTCAAGAAGTTGTCCGTAATTATCAAATATCGATTCAAGAAATTTTTAGATTTTCTTTTAGTGAAAATTTTAAATATTTTAAATCTTTTTTTCAAAAGTAAAAATTTTTAAAAACCCTCACAACCAACATTTTCATGGAACAAGTTTAAAAATTTTTAAAAATCCTTTACTGTCTGTTTGGTTTTTTACCTAGCATTGAATTTCACTAAATTACAGATTATCCTAAAGACCCCTAGTAAATCATGATATTTTCGCCGTATTCTGACCCTTATATTAATAGCTAATATACGAGTTAAACGCAGAGTATACTTAATACATTTTTTTGATTAAAACGTCAAAAAAAAAAGTCGAATTTTCTTCCTCGAGCGGTCGACTCTTAAAGTCGACTGTAAAGAGTTGATCGAAAAGTCGAAAGTCGACTTTCTAGTAAAGTCGAACAACCCTAATCCCGTAGAAAAGCTTTCAAACTTGATTCCACGAAACATTCTGTTTTTTAACTACCTTTCTAATGGCCAAAAAAGCCCGCCAATTTAAAATACAAATAATCCTATAGTTTCATGTTTATTTATGGAAATTTATTGAATGTAAAAAATAATAATTTTTATGAATATCGCTTATAAGGCCTCATTAATTGTGCAATGCTAAGGTGACCAGAATTTTTTA
>NW_016158253.1:47417-142052 GCF_001687245.7 Rhagoletis zephyria | reverse complement strand
TTTAAGCAGATTTGCGCTCTAATGCAACGAACATACTTATTTTAAGCCATCTTACAAAACCATTTATCAAGATAAAAAATCCTCATACACAAATTTTGCCACTGATAAAACCTATACCTACATACATATGTATCTGGCAAACAAAATGACATATGGTAGGCAATAATTTCCTCCTGAGGAGACGCGTCGTTAGCTAATCTATCAATCTTGTAAATGGTAAAATATTATTGATTAGGGCTAAAGACGGTTACACTGTTCAACTTTCGCAGGCGATTAGTTGAATCAAATGTTTACATCATTTAACAGAAATTGGAGCAATGTAAACGCTTATTAAATACAACGATTAGAAAATAATATTTTGAACGCAATTTTTTTTTAAAGTTCATTACTGCTACAAAACTTGAAAAGGAGGACAAGGAGGACATTTTTGCTCAAAAGGAGGACAGAGAAGGACAAAGTTTTTGAGGAGGACAATCCTCCTCAAAGGAGGACGGTTGATCAGCTTAGCAATGCGAAAGACTAAAAGGACCTGAATACACCTCATCAGTATGACTTTAAAAAATGTCGATTTGAAAGTGGACTCGGCAGCAAGAGTGTTTTGGCTAGGTTAAGGTGTGTTTAAATTCAACATTCTATGCTCCTAATTGCTAGCGCATTTACCTATTGTGAAAGCTTTCAATGAGTACCGGTTGTAGGCACATTGCCCTAACCGTGGTTATACCAAAGTCTATCTAAGGTGGCTGTTAAACCAGTTTCTGTCCCAGATGATTTCACCTCCGTTATCTTTGCCCCCGCTAGTGAAAAATCCCAAATGTTTAAATCACCTTTTCTGGAGGGCCAGACATCGAGATATATGGACGATGAATCTACTCATCCTGGTTTTCACTGGATAATTTAAAGACATGTAGCAGCAGGTCTATGAAAATCCTTTACTGAGTCCTTTTTTGATGAAGACCACGGCAAATGTATAAAATACTACGTTTTGAGGTCACGCACATAGTATGTTGGGACCCTTAAAGGGATAAATGCCTCTGCCTAGCTGGTTGATGTCGTGGAGAAGACTAATGGTCTGATTATGGCAACTTAACGTAACTTACGGCTCTCTCTGTTAAATGGGTGTTGCTTATAATTGAACAGCCGAAACTTAACGTAACTTAATGCTACGTCGAAATCTGTTTCATTTTGATTCTCTAAGTTCAACGTTCCGTTAAGTTAAGTTTAAGGCTGGCATCACCGCCATATCATCATACAGCGGGCCCGAAAGAATAACTGGTGCGATGAGGAATGTCACGAAGTTGCAGAGAAAAAAGATGCCGCCTAAAGGGTCGCGCTGCAAACAGGAGCTGGATATGTGGGACCGATAGAGGAGGGATAGAGAAGAAGAGCTCCTATTCAGTATCAGAACTATCCAACAATAATTACAAAACTAGCGTACCCGACGAACTTCGTCACGCCCAAAATTATTATTATTTTTTTTTAATTTTGGTTGATACGACACTTTAACCAAGTATTTATATACATACATATACGTATAGTGGTACATTTATCTGCTCTGTTTATGGTTTTCTGGTCGGCAGAGGGCATATTTTCCATTACAATTTTAAATAACCTAAAGAAAGCGTTGTGCCCGTGACGAATTATTTGCAATTTTCTAATGATCTAGCATTTCATAGCACAGTTAATCGCACAATGCTGATCTATTTCGGTATCAGAGTTGCCAACGTATTAAATTTGAATAACTTTCTTCATTCACTGTCTGGGACAATGACCTGGTTCGATAGTGAATCTGTATAGCATACACTCTAAAAAATCTGTTTAAAAATGCGATTATAAATCGAGTATATTTTTGTTTATTTTTAATTTTTTTTGGTAAATTTACACGATGAATATGTTTTTTTCCTCGTTTACACATTTTCGTGTGTAAAAACACTTTTTGTTAGTGGCTTTACACAATTCTAAGGGTGAAATCAAACATCAGATGTGTATTTTGTAGCTTGTACACATTTTCTNAATCTGTTTAAAAATGCGATTATAAATCGAGTATATTTTTGTTTATTTTTAATTTTTTTTGGTAAATTTACACGATGAATATGTTTTTTTCCTCGTTTACACATTTTCGTGTGTAAAAACACTTTTTGTTAGTGGCTTTACACAATTCTAAGGGTGAAATCAAACATCAGATGTGTATTTTGTAGCTTGTACACATTTTCTTAGTAAATTTACGCACACCACAGCAGCTATATTACGCTCTAAAAAGTCCGAAATTTAAACAAACTATTCGTTGAATAATCGAGCATGTAATTTCGCGAATAATAAGGTAGGAAATCAGTAACCTACCTTTTAGGTAGGAAATCTACACATTTTTTTTAGAGTGTAGTTGGTGGTAAGTTCACATAAACTTATTTGAGTTGAAGTCCTTTAGCTGTCTAACCATTGCATTTGTAGGAATGTATCAACAATTGTCCTTATTGTTGTAATTCGGGATGGAGTAATTTGTAAGTTTGCAAATCACATCATTTCTCAGCTTTATCATTAATTTTTTTATTCCGCCCGTAGTAATTATATGGAAACCAAAAGTGAAGAAAGGTCAGGTTCGAGGAAAATAAAACTCAGATAATCAAAATTCCATACTACACTTTTCAAATCCGGCAACCGTAAAATTAGCAGGTAATAATTTACAACGCATTCTAACCTAAATAATTGATACAGTTCTGAATCTGGCCAACCATTTCAATTGGTATATTACAATCAAAAATAAAGAAATAAAAAAATTTATTTTATAAAATCTACGGAAAATCAGTTTGTCCGGAATTCTCTATTGAGTTTTTTTTTCAATTTTTTTGGGCAGAAAGAAACAACAAAAAGATAGCTCGCATAGGACAATCCGTTCTAGGGCTATGCTCGGTATTACGTAAGCAACTTAACTTTATACATATGTATATATCTGCGGTCATAAGCAAAAACCGCCTAAGTCGACTTAAGGAAGCATTGAGTTATATATGCAATTAAATACTATTTAGTGTGTATGTGAAACTCCCATCTCGTTACCTAGGCTATTTAAAAAGTTATGGATACAAATATTTTGGTTTTCCCATAAGGTTAACATTACAATCCAAATCTTTAAAGCGATTTTTCTCGAATTCAGATTTTTCGACCTAAGCGATTTTAGCCACAGATATAAAGATTTTAAATTTTAAATAGTTGGAAACCCTCTTCAAAATTATTATTCCTGGTTAAGAGCGCATTTAAATGCCTTTCATTCCCTGAACGCGTTGCAATATTTTACTCGACATATATTAAAGTCACTGAAATTTTCAGTGGGTGGCAACCATATTAAAAAGTTTTTATTTTTTACCTCAGCGTTGAAGCTGTCCTTTAAAATGGTGTTTCAGCCATTCAATTTGATGGAGTATTATGAAAGATATGGTGCTTAATTGACCGGTTACAGGGCTTTCAGCTTTTAAAACCAATTGATTTAAATAAATAACTAAATTTGAACAACGTGACTATTTTTCACATGTACATGAGCTTCCCCCTTCAAAATAAGGTATCATTCATTAAATTTGAAAAAAATGTTAAAGGAGATATCGTTTGGTAACAGAAAAATATCTTTTAGAAATAACTATATAGATTAGAAATAATCTTCTTTTTAGAATATTCATTTATTTATATTTTCATATTAAACATAGCAAACAACAACAAATTACATTACAATACAGATTAATGTTATNATATTCATTTATTTATATTTTCATATTAAACATAGCAAACAACAACAAATACATATAACATTAATCTTGCATACCTTACATGCATATATACTATTAGCATATTTTATACGCTCTGCTCGTAACAAAAATAAATCTAGAATTTCATTCCTCTTACAAACTATTTTTATATGCAGTTGTAATTTTTTTTTTAAGACTAAAAGTTATAAAAAAAAACTTAAGTTAATAGCTGCCTTAAGTTTACATAAATTTCTAAATTCTTCTTATAGTACATTGCTTTACTCTTCTTCCGCTTGCTTTACGCTTTCTCTATACATACCCCCCAGATTTTTTCTACTTTATCTACTTACTAGTATTCAATCGTCACACATTTTGTTTTCAAATACTCATTAAGCGCCTCCTGTCCCAGATCCTTGCCGAAACCGCTTTGCTTGAAGCCACCAAACGGCGCCGCCACGTCAGTCTTATTGTAAACATTCACAAACACTGTGCCGGCCTCTATACGATCGGCGAAAGCCAGAGCCTTACTGATATCTTTTGTGAATACACCACTGGCCAGCCCATATTCGCTACGATTCGCGCGCTTCATCACTGAATCCACATCGCTGCCATTGAATTTGGATATAATCATAATGGGACCGAAAGACTCTTCTTGTGCAATATACATGTCGTCCTCCACATTGGTGAAGACGGTGGGTTGGAAGAAGTAGCCTTTGGTGTTGGGCACAGGCTTGCCGCCATAGACCAAAGTGGCGCCCTCTTTCACGCCACGCTCACAATAAGCAATGAGTTTATCAAAGTGCGCCTTGTGATTTTGTGGACCATGTGCTGTAGAACGATTCAGGGGATCACCGATAGTCATGGTACGAATATCTTTAACAACGCGACGTACAAATTCATCGTGTATGCGATCCTCAACGAAGAGGCGACCCGCGGCAATGCAGTTCTCCCCCTTATTGAAAAAGACCGAGGACATACCCTGTGAAGAAACAGAGGTTTTTGTTAATATAATGCATACGGAAATGAAAATGGGGCGAAACCAAGACGCTTTCTCAAGAAAAAGAGGCAGGCACATTTAAAGATATAAAAATAGTAGTACAGCTACTCTAGGCGCTCTCTGAAGTGGAGCTGTAATAACAAAATTTTCATCACTTACATGCTTAACGGCTTTGTCTAGATCACAGTCGGCGAATATAACCAACGGGCTCTTGCCACCCAATTCCAGTGAACACTTTTTAAGGTTCGACTCGGCACATGACTTCATGATCACCTTGCCGATGGGCGTAGAACCGGTGAAGCCCAATTTCCGCACCAAATGATGATCGGCAACTGCTTGACCTGCGCCCGAACCTTGGCCAGGCACAACATTAATGACGCCTGGTGGAAAGCCCGCTTTTACAGTGAGCTCAGCAAACTTGAGCGCCGTAAGCGGGCACGTCTGCGCCGGTTTGATCAAGCAAGTATTGCCAGCGGCAATACAAGCGGCCATTTTCCAAGACAACATCATGAGTGGATAATTCCAGGGTGTTACAAGACCGGTGACGCTAAAACGAAAAATCATAAATATTAGTTACTCTCAATAGGTGAAAAGTTACACGCTCATGCTTACCCTATTGGCTCGCGCTTGGTGAATGTCAACACATTATTGGGTCTGGCTGGATTTACGGGTATGGTGCTGCCTTGTATTTTGTCACACCAGCCGGCAAAATACCGCCATGCATCGATCGACATGCCAATGTGAGTTTTCAGTGCCAGCGTATATACCGCGCCCGAGTCCACCGACTCAATTGTTGCCAAGTCTTCTTTGTACTGCTCCATCAGATCGGCAAGCTTCATCATAAGATGCCCACGCTGACGTGCCGACACTTGCTTCCATGAACCGTAGAAAGCATTATGCGCTGCCTGCACAGCCTTATCGACGTCGGCACGCGAAGCGCATGCGACTTTACAGAAAATCTCGCCATTTGTTGGATTCTCAATGTCCAAAGTGCTCTTGCCTTCGGCGTCGACAAATTCGCCGTTTATGAAGAGTTGCGTTGGTACAGGAATTTCACGTTTATTGGCGCGCATAATGAAACCTTCGAAGGGTACCTCTACACCCGTTGCGGAGCTACCTTGACGCAAACTCTTAACAATCTCTACGAAAAACTCTTCGAAAACTGGTGCCATAAAGACATGTTCGTTTTCTAGCGGCACATCGAAAGCATCCTTACACTCTTCCACCAAACGCACCACATCCATGGAACCGGCGCCAGCCGCAAAGAAGTCTGTCTCCGCCTCAATAGGCGCTTTGAGTATGGAATTCCAAATACCGCGCAATATCTCCTTCTTCAACAGCTCATCCTCGCTGAAGTCGGTGATTTGTGGCTGATCGCTCTGATTAAACCAATCGGCTGCGTTAATCATTTTGGAACCCTTCTTCAAGCGGCGTACATTCACGAAGTTGCCATCTGTGCCCCTAATGAGCAGGCCATCGCGGTGTATATATGCTGGTGAACTTAGACCTTTCAGTTTAAGCGAACCCAGCTGTTTCACCGGTCCACCAGAGTAGATGTGTGCGCCGAACAGTCGTATCTTCTCCTCAGTGCCATCCGTTTTCACCACTACCGCGATAGCGCCGGGTTGTGAGTCCAAACCACGCACAAAGTTGAAAATCTTGCACGCGGACTGCTGCAAATCAATAAACTGGTTTTCTTCTTTAAACATAGCCGGATCGTATGTGGCGCCTATTTCGGTTTGTGTGATTTTCGGCGCAGTACCAGCAGCGACCAAATCGACAGCTATACCCATGGACTTGACACCCTCGGGATAGAGGAACCGCTTGTAGATGGTATCTAAAGTATCGGTGGGCTCCACGGGCGTCTGCTTTTGCAGCAAAATCGGACCAGTATCCAGACCATCATCTGCCCAGAAAATTGTGAAACCAGCATCTTCATCACCCTCGATCAGTGTCCATTGTATTGCGCTAGCGCCACGATGACGCGGTAGTATGGATGGATGATAACAAATACTGCCCAAGTCAGCACCATCAATCACTTCCATGGGAATGAATTGCGAGCAAAATGGTAGTACATTTAGTGTTGCATTTACCGATTTGTATTGTTGTAGCACTTCTGGTATGGCGACGCCCTTTCTGCGCCACGAAGAGAACTTGAAAACAGGTATTTTATGGTGAGACGCAGTCGTAGCTAAGATATCCTCGCGACTACCCTTATCGGCTATGGTGAACACGCCAACAACATTGTATTTCTTCTCTAACAGCAATTCCAAGACATCTGCGGCAAAATTACTCTGACCAATGATGGCAATACGCAGAGGTTGCTGAAAGTGAGATAAATCGAAGAAGAGACGATGCAAATTTCATTTCAAAAAAGTAACTGTGTTCTGTTGGAGATTAAAATAAAAACAAGGTAAAAATCTTGTGTCCAACCCAAAAAGTATGGGTTCATAGATGCCTTGACCACAAAAATATTGTAAGAAGCTGTAGTTAAGAAGGTTGCCAACTGTTTAAAAAGTCAAATTTATTAAATCATGCAAATTTATATGAAATATTCATATAGCTGTGCAAACGAAAGAGTGGTAAGAAATTTTTAATTTGAACATTTAGAATATTTCCAGATATTTTAAAAGGGTTTCCACCAGATAAAAAGTTAAGTTCAAATTATTTAATAAGTTAATTGAATTATTAAAAGATGAGTATTTATCGAATGGGTTTGGAAAGACTTTATTTATGAACTAAATATATTTAGGAGAGTTGCCACGTATTTGAAAAATCAAATTCTACTTAATTCATCAGTTAATTGAAATATTTATTCCAATATCAGACAAAAGAGAATTTGTGTTTAGAAATATGTTTTGTGTAAATACTTTTGATAAATATTTGAAATATTTTTTAGGTTTTTGAAGAGGGCCCACACCTGTTTAAAAAGTTAAATTCAAGTTTTGGCGTTTTAAAACCATGTGGGTTCACTTGTAGATAATTTATCTACATGTACATATGTTTCTGGCATGTGTGTAGTTACGCAAAAAAAACTTCACTTAGAGACTTGGAGAACTATAGATTTTTGATTTCTAAGTTTAGTTTCTAAGTGAAAAGAGATCCGTGAGAGTAGCATGTTGCCATATCATTTTTCATATATTTTTAATGAAATTCCTCCAAATATGCCACACAAACATGATTTTTTGTATAAATGAAAAAGTCTGATGAGGAGATGTAGTGATCTCCGAAATAGCTGCTATAACTTCTGCCATGTGTAAATTGTTATTGTTTTCCACGACATTTTTCATCAAAAAAGGCCTCGATCTCAATAAAATTGTTGATTATTGTTTTAATTTCATTTAATTTTTAAGAAATAATTTTTTTTTTTAATTTTTAGATTTTATTGTTTCGAAAAGGAAAATGTTTTTTTTTCATTAAATTTTTAGAAACGTTTATTTTTTATTTTCATTAGCATTTTTTCTTTTAAGTTTAAATTTCTTTCTATTTTTAGATGTTATTGTTAAAAAAAATACGTTTTTTAATTTCATTGTATTTTTAGGAACATATGTACATATTTAATTATTTTTTCTTAAATAAAATTTTTTTATTTCAGATTTTGTATTAAAAAGAAAAATATTTTTTAATTTCATTTATGCAATTTTTAGAAACATTTTCTTTTTTTAATTTAAGTTTCTCTAATTTTTAGATTTTGTTATTTTATAAAGAAACACATTTTTTTTAATTTCTTGTAATATATAAAATTTTTCAAAATTTGTTACATTAGTAGAAAATTCCAGTATATTTAAGACAACCATGATTAAATAGTCAATAATTGACGATACAGAATAGGACAACTATTTCGTAATGATCGCCTCAAATACTTTAGCAAATAAACAATAACATAGCCATCCCCCTTAAGTTAACCTAGATTATAATTTGCATGCTTAAAAGTAGCATGAACCATTGAACTATATAAACAAATAAACAAAGACATTTATTATAATTTATCTGGACGCTTTTAAAATAGACTAGCATGAAAAAAAAACAAAAACAAGCGAAAAAATCGAATAAAAAGCAAAAAGAAGAAAACTAATCTTTCCTATTGGAGTAACCAGTTAAAACTGCTTTGAGTGTTTAAGCATTATTCCTCATAGCCGGTTAACGTCGCTTCTATGAAATAAGCACATGAATAACACGCGATGTAAGATATGCATATGTATTAGCTCAGCTGATTAAACGAATTAGTAATTATCAGTTTAATGCTGTGTATGTAAATACATAGATTTAATTCCAAAAAGCGAGGTTATTACACCAGAAACAGTATTTGTCTTATCTATCATAAATTTAATATAATCAAAGCTTTTTCATGGAATTTAATTAGTACACAAAAAGACAAACAAAACAAATTAATAGATGTTGCACGTCAGACGTCTTTTAGCCTATATTTTGTTACACATATGTACATGCATACATACATACATACATATGTATATACAAACATGTGTACTAAATTTCTGAAGAAAAATTAAACAAACAACAGACCTCCACGCCCATAACTTTCGGATGTTGTGACCTTTAAAAATCGCGTAATACTTTGAGTAACATGCCGCGAAACTAATTTCAAGATACTGGTGGAATAGTTAACAAGATCTGGCCGTTCGCGTGTCGTATGAACCAGAAGTCATAAAAGCCGCGGAGGATCTAATCCGTAGAGATTCATACGTAGAGACATATGTATGTACATATGTACATACCCAACAACTTTTACCGGCTCAATAATTTTATATTTACGCAATAAAATACTTAATTTTGAACATTGCTTCTTTCGGGGTCAATTTTCGGTTGTCTAGGAATCGTTTTCGGTTCTTTTTGAAGGGATTATCAGTCTTTTGGACTTATTTTTGGTTTTATTTTATTTGTCGCTTCTTCTAAACCATTGTTGGAGCCTCTTGGAATCGTTCTTCGATTCTCCTGGAACCATTTTTCGGGTCTGTTTGAATTGAGTTTCAATACCTTTGGACCCGTCTTTCGGTTCTTGTTAGGCCCGGGTCGGTCGGGTCATTAAAGGACCCAATTTTCCGTATCCAGTTCCTCGGTTCTATGCATCACTACTTTCTATATTATAAAGGTATATTTGAAGAAATGCTGGCTATGAGACTACGTCGATACTGAAATTTCCGTTACTTTTGGCTTGATAACGCTTAAACTACGTAGCCGTCGAGTGATTAAATTAAGTTAATAAACCAATACACCAAACTGTGCGAAACTGGAGCCGATTGAAAAATAGTAGGCTCTTGTTATAAGAGAAGGTAAGGTAAGGTTAGGTTAGAGTGGCTGCCCTGCGCAGAGCGAGGAGCACACGTGGGCTGGAAAAACCCGTTGTGATACCACTGGCCGAAGCTCTTTGTTTCTTTCATTTCCTTAGTAATTGAACCACCGGTTGTGTTTTATTTAACACAAAAGGTCGAGGACGTTCGCCGAGTTCAAGTCGGCTAAGCAATCTAGAAATTACTTGCTGAAGAATTGGTTGCGCATGTTGACCAGAGTGGGACAATGGCAGAGATAACGTTCGATGCTCTCCACCTCTTCCTCGTCTCTGCAACTACGACAAATATGGTTGGTGGGGTATTTTAACCTTTTACCGTGTGTACCCATCAGGCAGTGTCCTGTGATTACCCCGACTACTAATCTGAGAGAGGAGCGGTCCAGCCGAGTGCGAGCTGAAGAAATTTTTAATTAAAAAAATAAAATAAAAGTTTTCGCGTGATAAACATTACGAATATTCATGGTGGAATTATACCAGGTGAAGTAATTGGAACGAGAGGAAAGATTTTAACACTGCCCTCTTTTAAAATATGCCTTTAAAATTTAACTATATGGCAGCCGAATGTCAAAAAATAAAGCTATTTTATTACTTCACCAGTTTATTGCGTCATGGTGAATATTAAAAAAAAAAGAAAGGTGCTGTAGATAAATAGAAAACACATTTCTTTATGTGCTACACTACATAAACGACTACTTTCACTGACTTTAGAAAGAAAATACTTGTTGGAACTGAGCGAAAATCAAATTTTTATGAACGAATTGAAAAAATTTGGCGACTTAAAATAAACCTCAGTCATTCTCTTCGACCTGCTACTGCTTTTACAGTACACTACACTTTTTATTAACTACCTCAATATTAAGTATAATTTTAAATTAAATACACTTGTTCACAACCCAACAACATTCCTTAGCAAACATCCTCATTCAGCAAGTATTTACCATTGTTAATGAATTTAACTTAATATAACAATTTATATGAACATATGTATGTATATACAAAAACAGTAAAATACTAACAGCCATTTCTTGTGTTGCACTTCCTCAGTCTTCCACTTGCACTTGCACTTGCACTTTTTTCTTATGGACACTAAAATCGCTTTCCTTTCACTTGTCAGCAATTATCGACACGAAATTGCTATTTCAATTTGCAGTAAAAAGAAAAGACAACCAATCGTCGGAAATTGCTGTATGCTGCACTTCACTGCACTAGTAAGTTAATGCTTATATCTGAGTATGTAAGTATGTATGCGCATAGGCAGCTATGTAAATCTTATGCAATTTCTTTGAAATAACAGCTGAGTCGGGTAGAAAAACCGTCTGTCTTGCTGCTATGAAAAACTAAACACTTTTGAATGATCGCCAGTCGGCCAACTGATATTTATATACTCAACTTGCGACCGGCAAACGTACTCACAACTCGGACAACACAGAAACGAAATTGTTTTAATAGTAAAAACAAAAAAAAAAACAAAAAAATAAAAAAATTATACTGCAATGATTATAAATAAAATATTAAAAACAAAACAAAAATTTATGTATGTACATATATGTACATATGTAGTACCTACATACATTTTGATAGCGTCTAGGTTTCAAAGCTTGTGAAAAACATATAAATATTTGTATGTATGAATGTACATACATAAAAACTGTGCGCTCGTGCACACTTGTTAGGTCTGAGAGATAGCGATTAGAAGCACTTTCTTCTTACTGTTGTCGTTGCTGTTGGCCGGCGCGCTTGTAAATGCTGATACTCCTCGAGTGAAGAATTGAAGCGCCTCTTATCAGTCGAACTGAAATGAAACGTCAAAAATACTTACATTTTTGTATTTTTTTTTTTTTTTTAATTTATTATTTTTTCTTTGTTTGTCCAGGTTGGTAACATGCACACACCCAACTGTTGGTAGGTGCCTATAAATAATTTGTAAAAATATATTGTCATTGCAAGCATTATGATTGCAGGCATTAAACTGGATTAAGGCGGTTTGAAGATTCTCAAGTGTCACTTTTTATACATATCCGCTGAATGCAACAAAATACTTAAATAGGTAGTTTAGTATGTTTCTAGACTTATTACGAAATAATGATATATGTGCATATAAGGGCGCAGACAGAAAATTCTCCAAAGGGCAGGCGGATTTGGATATGAATCAGAAATCGATAAATTTACATGAACCACAGATGCATAAGTACATATTCCCTTTGGAAGTGAAACTTCTATGCGCTTGGTTGGGTGTAAATGCAATCATCGATATAACGATAAAGCGACACAATTGTTGGGCTCTAATTTTAAACTCCAATGAAATTGAAGAAGAAGGAAGGGCATAGTGGGAGTGGCATCCAGTCTGAGGTAGTACTACAGAGAACGATCAAGGTGAGTCTTTATTACACTTCTTATTAAATACTAGCATAAGCATCTGCAGTATTGCCTACATCCACCTTTATATTCCCGAGTTGAAACCGGTTTCGTTTATGGGAGGAGGTACCGGGTCTAACGCGGTTGTCAGAGAACGATAGCGTATCTGTAGAGCAGTGGAGAGTATCTGATATGCCTTCAATGTCTGATCACCTTAATGATCCGCTTTAATATTTACAGAATTTCTAGCACCCCCTTAAAATACACAAACCGCCAAAGTACTAATTGGTAAAGATAAGCGTGACTAAGTAATAGTCCACTAAACACAACAGTCACTACAATTGAGGACGTTGATAATAGAGTAAACAAACTGGAAGATGTTAGCAAGAAAGCCATTGAAAGATCAACTCCAGTGAGCCCAAAGAGATAAAACTAGGAAAATCTTCAATGATTGCTTTAGAACCAAGGGAGAAAACGGGGTGTGGACGAGTAAAACTAGGGATTCTTTAAACAAGTGAGTAAAGTTTCATTTCCCGGGATTTATTCGACATCCATCCACATCAGGGAACCTAGTTTTACAAGCAATACATTTTAAACTCGATTGTTTACGCTATCAACAGCCTCTTTCCCTTCAAATACCCTGGACTTGATGGCATAATCCCACTACTTTTAAGGCTACTATAACCGTGGTGGCCATTGTGGTGTAGTCGTAAGCAGTGAGCGCTTCCACCGCGCGGGGCCTGGGTTCTAGCCCTGGTCAAAGCAACATCGCAAACAAAATTTAAAAAAGTTTAATCTTAACAGCGGTCGCCCCTCGGCCGGCAATGGCAAACCTCCGAGTGTATATCTGCCATGAAAAACGGCTTCTCATAAAAATGCAATCGCCGTTCGAAGTCGGCGTAAAACTATAGGTCCCTCCTCTTTGTGTGACAACATCAAGGCGCACACCACACCTATTATTATTATTATTATTATTATTATTATAACCGTGTGCTACATTCCTAAAAGCTAGATAAGGGTAGAAGTCGTATTTAAGTATTCCCAAGCCAGAAAAGAAAAACCACGAATCAGCAAAACACTTTAGACACCTAAGCCTTACCTCCTTTATACTTAAGACAATGGAAAGGCTGCTTGACATTTATATAAGATCGCTACTAGGAGAAGCGAAACTCTTAACAGCACAACAGGGCCCTAGGAAGGCTAAACACCTGGGCTGAGAAAAGCGGCCTAAATATGAAATTAGCCAAGACAGAACTTATCCTATTTACAATAACACAATCAAAATGCCATAACTCAAAATACTGTCGCTAGACGGCAAGTCACTCTTATTATCTTCAGGACAAAGTATCTTGAAGTCGTGCTGGATAGCAAACTTAAGAAGGTCTACATAGCATACTACACTTGCAAGAGAATCTTCAGCAGAAACTGGGGACTAAAACCTAAGCTTGTGATGTGGATGTAAACCGCGATCAAAAGACCAATCCTAACATATGCCGCCTTGGTCTGTTGGCCCGGACTAAGCAAACAATATAATGCTAGCAAACTTAGAAGCATACAAAGGGCAATAAACGCAGGAGTAACAGGTGCATTAAGATCCTGCCCGGCAGAAGCCCTAAATGCTATCCTCATTTTAATCCCTATTGATCTCCACCTCAAAGAAGTGGCTTTGAAATCGACGGTCGGACTCAGAGAGTCAAAGCTTTGGTGGACTAGACACTTCGGAGATGGGTTGATCATAAATCAAATGCAATTCAGTAGGACGACAGACTACGTTCAAGTGTTTTTCCCATATAGAAGGGACTGGAGAAGAGACGGAGTGACCGACCGAGAGGCGATCTCTCTATACACCGACGTCTCTACTCCGAGGAACTCGGTGTTTTTCTGTCACTACGACTGGGAAATGATACAAGCATCTTTCCAGTGGAAGTTCTAGGATTCCTAGAAGCCTGCAAAATCCTAGCCAGAACACAAACATAGCGAGCATAGAAGTGGCAAATCGAAGTCGGCTTAAATATTTTATTCTCCTTTTAATGTATATAAAACGGGCTTATTTCAATTTACTTAATCGTTTTCTTAATTTTTCCTGACATTACAATTTAAACCTTATAGCTTCATTTATCCAACACGTTAGCCAAAAAAAAAAAATATTGAAAATCAACGCGGGTCACCGTATTGCATTTTGTGAGGTTTTTTGGGGATCCACAAATCCACTTAAATTAGGTATTAAAAATGGTAAAATAAACAATTGGGCATTTGTAATGGAAGTCTCCTGTTTTTTCTAGTCTAGTTTTTTCCTATTATAAAATACTTGGAAAATTTTGAGCGCTTCCCGCGACCTCTATATATTATTTGATTTCAAAATAAAACAAGTAAAGAAGTATAAGTTTGGGCGAAACCGAACATTTTATACCCGGCGCACGTATTAAATATCTCTTTTTTTTTTTTAAAGCGGTTATTGATATACAATTAAGTAGGCATAAAAAAATCTATAAGCTTGTTTCTTGAAAGTTGGGGTAAATTGATGGCTTTAGTTATTGAAATATCGGAGTTTTCGTATTTCTCAAATATACCGTTACATTGTAAGTAGGCGTAATTTTAGTCCGATTTCAAAAATTTTCAACATAATTATAAAAAAAATTATAATAATAATAAATACCCAAGTTCTCAGTATATATTTATAAATTATTATTCTTATATGTATTTAAGAGCTTCAAATCAAATGCTTAGCTATGTATTAGTGTTTTCTCAGTTCCTTCATTAGACCGCATCTCCGTAATCTTCAGGGTATGTCCAACGAAATTGTAGTAATATCACCAAATATGTGACTATAGCAGTAAATATCTGAAAAATTAAAAAAATTATTTTAAATATGAAAAAAAGCACATTAAAGAATATGCATATGTACATATGATAGGGTGCATATATCTCCTCACAAACAGCAAAACGATTCTGTTTTTTGTTTCGGTATTAAAAAATGTATTTTATTTAAAGACCACCGCTAGCGCGCTAAAACAATCCGGGAAAATATTAAGATTAATTTTTTGTTCAAAAAATCTGCTCAGATGACAGCAGGGTTTAACGGTCTACATAGAAATGTCTAAAAATTTTATCAACGGAACCAAAATCATAAGATTTAAGGAATTTTCAAATCAGTCCAGCTAACTTTAATCTTCATATTTTTCCGAAATATTTTGGCAGAGGTCTTAAAATAGAATACATTTGGTAATTCCGCCGCTTTCGAACAGTTGTTCGGTTGTTACCCAGAAGACAACTTAGTGTAAACACTGGAAGTCGTGCGAATATCTCTTGGGGGTCCATTTTCAAAATGGAAAAATCATACTTTTTGAAAAATTAGTAATTGTGCTGGATAATAATAAATTATAAGTGAAAGTGCTTCATAACGTCAATGAAACGTCCACGCAAACCATGTATTCAAAGTATTCTAAACAGTGGAAAAATCTTAAAGAATTCGTTAAGATCTCTAAAATGCAATATATTTACTATGCGCATTTCCATGAATTAACGAAATTGCGGAAGAAAATCGGTAAAGCAATGATAATAGTTCTGCGATGAGAAACATTTTTTGCTGAATTTTTTTTAAGAAATCGCACAGGAATTCCTTTACGAGTTCGTGTTAATCTCATATGAGTTTCTTTGAAGATTCCAAATTCTGCGGATACTCTTAAAGATTTCGTTAAAGCTTCGCTAACTTTGGTTTGCAGGGATCATTTCTCAATTTTTGAATTAAATATATATTGGTATTGGCCTGAGTCTAAAGTGTTTTGGCAAGGCAATTTCGAAGAAAAAAAATAATTTTTCGTCGTGTCTTCGGCACTTACAGCCGAATCTTAAAGTATGATATATCGATTTTCTCGAGGAGAAAATTTTTTGTTCTGAGGGACATTGACCTCAAGTTCATTGAGATCCATTTCTTATCACATGGGCCAAGGCGAGGGTTGTCTTCATATCTAAAGCAGTGTTGCCGTTGAGAATTTTCAAAAAGTCGCAAAAACGGGGTCATTGACGAAAAAAAGGGTCACCATATTATTTTTGCTTTTCTTTACTAGTAAAAGAATAAATCTATTGAATTTATAAAGAAAATAGCGGGACAAGCTTTTCACAAAACAGGGTTGCAAACATACGAGAAGAGTTACATTTCTCATAAAAGTTGTAATTGATGCATTTTTTCGTATTTACAGGAGGAAATATTTTTTAATAGCTTGGTCCTGTTAACATTTTCTAATAATAATAATTTTGGAAAAGGGTAAAAAAATCTAAATTTTCAAAAAGTCGGCTCAAAGAGTATTGGCGCTTAAAAAGGGAAAAAATTTCCACTTTAGTCGCGCAACGGCAACACTGGTCTAAATGAGCAAAGGTCTCTGATGTCAAACCCAATGACTTCAGCCCAATAAACCTAATCTCCTTTCCACTTAGAATTCTAGAAAAACTTCTCGACACCTATATTCTACAGCGCCTTTTGACGGTGGATGTGTCGGAATGTCAACATGATTAGTCTAAAGTAGAGATGTGGACGGGCCGGGCTTTTGGGAGGGGCCCGGCGGGCGCCTGCGTAAGCCCGCGGGTACGGGCCGGAATATTTGCTGTCAGGACGAACTCGTGCGTGCATGGGCGTTCAGTAAAATTTCATAAAAGCACGAATAAGCACGAAAAAGACCGTTGCTAATACTACAAATTTAAATAAGCTTTTCTTTTTATACAAAAAAAATAGTACATATTAAAACTCTTTTGATAAGAGAAAAGCAAAAACAGAAATATTTGGAAACCGATAGAAAAAATAAGATACTTAATACTTTTGTTTACATATCTGTACATAAAATACCTTCCACTTTTTCTACTTCCCAGAAAATATATCATAGAAATCGTTGATGTAAAAAATTGATTCGCTTAAGTAAATATACAAACATAAACACAAAATTAAAAATATGTACATATGTATACATACAATAAAAGTTGGCTCTTTATTTCCGGGCTGGAACGTGTCCCGTCGTGCCGGGCCGGGCCCCCCTAAAATTCTTACGTGCGGGCTCGTGCGTATTTTTGAAAGTTGATTTTGCACTCGTGCCGGGCCGGGCCTGAAAATTTAGGCCCGTGCCCATCTCTAGTCTAAAGGCAAATCTGTGGCCACTGCGCTACAGAAATTGTGTCCAAAATTTAAAAGGGACTTGCCTTTAATAAATTTACTTTAAGAATCTTAATTGACATAGAGGGCGCCTCACACAATATTGTTCGACCCATTCTTTTTTATGTGATCATAGTATGGTAGCCGGCTCTGGAAAAACCCACTTATAGAAGCATATTGGATAGGGTAAAAAGACTTACAACCATGTTAATCGCGGGTACCATGCCCTCTAACCCCAGTAAAGCCCTCCAAACTGTATTAAATCATCTTCCTACCGACCTTTACGGTAGATATCAATCCAGTTGTAACGCGCCCAAATTTAATTGGACTTACACTAGGAGAGCCCTCAGATTCCAAGGAGGGAAACTGACCTACGCTCAGTTAACGCCGCGGCTGAAATCTGTTTTCAAAAAATTTGCCAACGAACCATCGGCGTAGGAACCAACCCGTTCCGTTCTAAACATATCTGACTTAGAATTAATGAGGAAAGATCAAAACTCTTCTACGTACTGATTGTCCCATTATTAGCGCAGTAGTGGGTATCATAGAACACAGCGAACGGGCTACTCCGCTAACGATTTCTGTCATGGCTACAGGGACGAGGAGGAGATTAAGAGTGTAGAGCACTATTTCTGCCACTTCTCCGCTCTGGTAAGGTCAAGTTTTGTTGTTTTTAATAAATATCTCTTTCAGTGTTTAGCTGATCTCGATTGGGTAGACATCCGCGACCTTCAACGCTACGTTAAGGTAATACGCTGGTTTCACCACACGGGAAACTGAGGTAAAGAGCAAAGGGCACGCTAATAGTGGCAGCACAATTGGCCTAACTGACATAAGTGTACCTCTCTGACCGACTACCAGAGTATGGCAACTTAACTTAATGGAACGTAGAACTTAGAGAATCGAAATGAAACAGATTTCGACGTGGCATTAAGTTACGTTAAGTTTCGGCTGTTCAATTATAAGCAACACCCATTTAACAGAATTTTTAAGAGAGAGCCATAAGTTACGTTAAGTTGCCATAATCAGACCATAAGAGTACCATCAAAGTCAGATTATGCATTCTCGCGATATGATGCATTCTCGCAGTTGGTTGCGGCTTCAAGTTCTATAAACATTTATTTAAGCTTTTAAAGTTGCGACATACAACAAAACGACACTTACGACACCATTGTGAATCCCTCAATAGTATGTACATATTTATGGTTGATTTTTATATCTCGAAGTTATACTCACCTTCATCAGCAACCGCAGATCCACAGTCACAAATTCTTTTACTGCTATTTTCATAGGATCTTGTTGTATTTCCATTGCGAATTCGAATAGCAAGTCGTTATATACCTTTGCATTGGTATATTTATACTTACTATGTAGTAAACGTTGTATCAAAATACCCGTCTTAAGTGACTAATGAATTAATGAAAAAGAATATAGAAGTTAGTACATAAAAGCTGTGTTCAGAAATGCATCCGGCCCCCAGGCATCAGTCTCTTTTATTTCTAAACTATAATTGATGGAAATGCCTTATTTACCAAACTATGTTCTAATTCGGCACTTGACCGTAGTTGCGCATATTGAACATTTCTATCAGTTATAGTTTAGAAATAAAACACAGGGCTATGTCTACTTGTTTTTGCAATACAAGTTTTCGCAACTCACCTGCCGCTTGCAGTTCTCACCCGCTTGGCATAAAAGCGTGGTAATAGCGATCAGCGGGAGCACAGTCGACGCTGTTAAGTAGAGGAAATAATATTCGAATACATTTGATAAAGTCAGAAAGATCCAATACGAATTAACGCAAATATCTAGAAAAATCACCGTAAACAATGCACAAACCGACCAACCGAATAAATCATCAAACATTAGCGTCAACTTGCGTATTTCGTCGAAAAGCAATTTTAATTGTAACAAATAATCGAAGGATTCCAACATTTTATAATTCACATCCAAACATAAACGCTGCTTGCTCACGCGACAGCTGGCCACTGAACGCAGCTTCATATTCAAATTTTGCATATAGAAATCAATATAGTCCAAATAGATAATGGCCAAAAGGCAGCGGGTACGCAAAACAAAAATACTGCCCAGTGCATACCAAAAGTATCCGTAGTAGTATTTAATCGAAATCACCACCATCGATATCGGAAGAGAGCCATAGGCGAAACCCGAATATAGCAAATATTTAGTACGCTGCAGTCGCCGCAAACTCCAACGACATAGACCGGTTTGCAAGCGCTGCCTGAAGAGTCGTACAATGAGTTGGGATTGTTGCATGAATGCGAAATATTGCCTATAGGTGCACATCGCTTCCAACAAGCAAATGGTGAGTGCTAAACTTTGACTGAGAAAAACCATTACGCTGACAAAATTCGATACAAGCACTTCGTCCTCCAGCGGCTGGTTGTATACCCCATAGATGGTTAAAATCCAATTCGCCACAAGCAATGCTGATGTGTAGATGCGCTGCCATTGCCCATAATGTTGTTTGCAGTTGCGGTTGCGTTGGGCGTATGGCACCAGGCCAACGATGGCCAACCACTTGAATAACGGTTGCCATTCGTGCAACATGTTGGCGATGGCAGAGTGACTGCCGCTGGGAAAGTGGACGTGAAACATTTCAAGGATGTGACAGGTGAAAATAGTTGTGTATCTGTAAACATCACCCACACACTTATCGATACAACAAATTACACTATCGCACAGGAAAGTATCAGATAGCGTTCGTTCTTATTGATGTGCAGCACTTAGTTTAATTCGCCGAGGTAATGGTGTGTAAAAAGGTATAAGTACATACATATATGGTACATATGTATGCATTAATTAATGTATATACTCCATGCTTTATTATACACTCACATTCATGACTTAGACATGTGTGGATGAACGATATATATTTAATTTAACAGCAAATTTAAAACATTAGTTTTAAATTGCCATTGGTTTGAGTTCAAAAAAGTACCATATTGGGCGGCAGTGTGGGTGTGGGCAGTACTGTCGCCAACAGGAAATAAAGTGAAGTGCTTCCACTCTTTTTCGAAGTGTTCATAAAATTTTAAGTTTCTTCATTACATGTGTGTTCTTAGTTGTCGATAACAAAATCGGTATTATATCGATAAAAATATCGATAGATAATAGTATCGAAAAATATGTTCATAAATATATTAATAACAAAATCGTTAAATATGTTCACAAATTTATCAATAAGAATATCGTTTCTTCATATCGATTAAAATAACGATAATCAAATCGATAAAAATCAATAAAAAAAATCAATAAAAAATCGATAACAAAATCTATAAAAATATCGATAACAAAATCTATTAAAATGTCGTTAACAACATTGATTAAATTGTCGATAACAAAATCGGTTATTATATCGATAGATAATATAATGTTCTTAAATATACTAATAACAAAATCGATAAATATGTTCACAAATCTATCAATAACAAAATCTTTTTTTCATATCGATAAAAATGTCGATAACAATATCGATATTATACCCGTGTTTTAACGCTAACTATTTTTTATAGGTCCCCCCATTGCATTTTTCGAGGATTTTCCTGTTGTTGTTGTAGCAGCATACAAATTCCCCAAAGACTTTTTGGGGAGTGTTGCTGGAGTGACAGTCCTTGGCCAGATATAAATCTGGGTCGTTCCGGTTACGTAGGCCCGACTGTCGTGGATTTTCCTCTTATTTGGCGCTATCACCGCCTAAGGATCTAAACATACTTAGTAGAGCGGCGAGCAAAGAGAAGAGCTGGCATCAAGCAAAGCTTCAATTGCAAAGCTTCAATTGCAAAGCTTCTTCCTCTGCTACCACCAGCGGATTCCGAGTTGAACACTTTCACAGCTCAGCGTCTGTATTTTAATTCGATGCACTATGTCCATAACGTTGCTCATATAGCTCATCGTCTGCGGCACTCGCCGTCCCTAATACTCCAAGAGCCGCCTTTATTATTTTTCGACGCATGTACATATTAGAGGGCTGCATGAATGCATTCAAAACGGCTTTTGAATTATTCATATACAAAACGAATGAATGATTTTGGCTTCAAATTTTTTTGAATTTGAGTGAATAGCTGTTCTGATATTTGTGTCGACATCACAATATTCAAACAAAGTGAAAATAAATTGAATTGAAATAAATGACAATTTTGTGTATGAATATCCAAAAATATTTTTTCTATGCAAATATGTACAAACATACAATGTATTGCTGCGCTCCTATTACATACGAAAAAACTTGTTTGTAGAAAAAAACTTTTACCGAACTGAGTTTGAATGTTTTCCGTTCATTCATTCACATTCTTCCATTTGAAGGTAGAAAATATAAAACAAAATGTATATTCATAACTTACAAAATTCCAAACGCTGAGTGTTTTGTATGTGAAGTAAAATATTCAAATCTACTGTACTCTGTTTGGCTAGAAGTTTGAATGAATTCATGCAGCCCTCTAGTACATATGTATACAATTGATTGTTAGACAATTTTTTTTCAATCAGCATATTTTAGTTAGTTGCAATCACAATCTCATAAATAATAAGCATAGGCAATAAGTATGTAGTATATGTGAGTCCCCATAAAAAAGTCACCGTCAAAAGTTCCCCTAATGTAGATATTTGCAAAAATTCACCAGAAAATCATATTTTTATTTTGAAGGACGATCTTTTGACATTTTTCTAGTAAAACTATAATACCGTCAATGTAAAACGTCTGGGATTTATGTGAAAAAATTAATCAAGTATTTATTACAATACGCATTTGAGGCCAACTTTACATCATCGAGGAAGCACCGCAAAGACCGAATGTAGTCGTATGGGGGAAGCTCTCTTAATTATTGCGGCAAAGCATTTCCGGTTAATTAAATCTGGCGGCTTATTTTTAGTCATCTGCTACAGCCGCAGCAAGAAAGAATCGATTCAAGGGCTAGATTTGAGCAGATTCTGATTAAAAAGAATATTTACAGTACCAGAAAGCACTGACCCCTAACTAACTTGTCGTGAATAGGATTTTTAACTGTTTGTGCAAATTCCCCAAGCTATATGAGGTGATCCACTTTAAAACGCACCGACCTTATCGCTTCTTTTCATCAGCGATTTACTTGTGGAAACTTCTTATTGTTTTTTAGGGCAACAACTATTTTTCCGTTTAGGTGAAGACTAAAAATCTTTGCGAATTCCCGCGCTCTTTTGGAAAGTTCTGCCAGTTATTATTTGGCTGGGTCATCGACACTTGGTGTTTCCATTGTGTTCACAGGCTCACTTGCTTTCTCTGTCCACCCACGAGCGACGAATCGGCGGATCTTTGCAACGTCATCATCTATGCGTACCACCTGCCCAAGTCATGTTGGTATAGAGCTCACACAGTTCCTTATTCCATTTTCTTCGGAGCCCGCCGCCCACGCGAACAAGGCTATAAATATTGCGTAGCATACTTCTCTCGAAAGCCCTCAAAGCTGTCTCATCTTTGTTTGGCATCGTTCTCTGTGCCCTTATTAGGCCCCTTTGCTTTTTATTAGTCTATCAAGTCCAAAAAGGTACTTGTTGGCATGAATGATCCTTCGCTTGATCTCCAGACTGACGTTATTGGTGGTGTTAATGCTGCATCCCGGAAAGACGAAGCCTTTCACCACTTCAAGCCTTTTCACTTCTTTTTTTTTGTTGCCAGAAGATACTTTTAGTCTAATTTAAGTTCCCAGCTAGGCCAAACCCTCCCTGTCCTCTTTTTCTTAGCTGGAAAAAGTTGCGCTTAAATCAGTGGCATGTTTCAATCGTCTTTTCTACAAACTATTATATGGAATGACTTAAAAGGTATTTTTCAATTTAGAAGTATCTATTAGCTGTGCTCCACGCCACTCTACGTAACCAATTAAGTGTTGGCTTCTCTTCGTACATACTATCGAAAGTGGCTTTATAATCGACGAAAAGGTGGAGTGTTTCGAGTGGCTTATCTAAGGTATCTTACGTGTGAGGAGTATATATATATTTTTTTTTTTGTTTTATATTTAAGTAAAAAATCTCTTTTAATTAGTTATGAGAGAAAAAAACATTCGCGAATGTCTAAACAAATTTAAACGCTTTCTGAAAACAAATTTCAAACGAAAGGGGACTTAAACAATCGAAGTACGTATTAAAAACATCTCGAAATTTCTTATCATTAAAATCACTACGGAAACAGTGTGTATGTACGTATATTAGGGTGCATCACCACAAAACGTTGACATTTTTTCCACCAGAATTATTAAATTTATAATACGTATTTTTTCGTATTCGCCAAAATATTTCACTGGAAAAGTCTACAGTAGGTGTCCAAATTTTCCAAAAAAAATCCGGGCAGCCATTCTTGAAGTTTGCGAACAAAAAACAAATACTTTCAAAATATATGTATGTATATTAGTATAGATCATTCTCCTAGCAACGAAATATTTGAATATGTACCAAAATATTCATAAGTAAGTATATAGATTTTAATAATTATTTAGTCATCTTTCAGCCAAATCAAATATTTCGTTGTTTACTTCCATTTTTTACCAAATGTAAGATTCTTTGCTTTCGCCGCGTTCTGTTTTTGTTTACAAATGCAACCTTGCACATTGTTTGATACTTTTCATGAATTTGCAGGAAGAAAAACTCCGGACTAAATCCTTCAACTTCAGATTTTGAAGAATTGCTTACTTACTCTCTCAGAAGTGTTCAGAGTTCAGGTTTTTTGTCTATAGGAACGACTTCCTGTAAGTTCTGACTAAATCCTGTAAACCGAACTCGTATTGCAACAGACTAATAGCTCAGTTATGCATACTTGGCGTTGAATGAGAGTTGTCACATCAAGGAATCTGTTGAATGAGTTTTGCATGTAAGCGGTTACCCAACGCGTAGCATTTCACATGTAGAATCCTGTTGGGTATTGATTTTTACGTAAAAATGGTATAGCAGTGCAAAGTATGTATAACTGGGCTGTAATACAGAAAACTCTATTGTAAAATCGTGACGTCTCAGCTTTCTTCAGCAACAACAAAAAGTATAGAATTTGTTTAGCGAAAAACTTTTCACACAGAAATTTCAAAAAAGGACTTGTCAAAGAATCGAAATCGGTTCAGCTGTTTAGTCAGGCATGGCGGTCATACGAAAGACACTAATTTCTATTTTTACCTATACATATTCATGACAGATGAGAGAACCAAGATTTCAACAAAACTTTTTTAAATTTTTCATTATGTTTTTATTAGGAAATGATGAAAAGTAATAACAATCAACCAAAATACAAATGTAAAGTGCATGTTAAAATAATATCACCATTGATTTGTGTCCATTTAATTAGACTGTGCATAAGTACTAAATTAATTTTGTGTTTTTTGTAAAAGAATAGGACAGTCTCTAGCGAAACTCATAAAAACCAAAATTCTAAACTTTGTGGAAAATTTAAAAAAAACTTCTCAAAATTTGCATTACATTTTGAAACCTTTAGAACGAACAAATAATAATAACAATTTTCAATGCATTTAGATATCTAGAAGAAAATGGTTCCCAATCGAATGATGATTACCCCCTTTAAAATAACTACCAATTTTCGCTTTAAGTACGTTATTGACAAAATATGTAGATGTCGAAAAATTTAAGACTTTATTATAAGCGGTTCCAGAGATAAGCGATGAGAAGTTGAGTTTGTAACGGAGGTCCTACACGCCCTTTTCCAATACCTGGCACTTTTTTTACCACAAGTACGCTCCTGATGACATATTCAGCTGTTTCAGATTTCAAGCTGTTAGCATAAGCGGTTCCAGAGATAGGCGATATGAGAAGTTCAGTCTGTATGGGAGGTGCCACGTACCCTTTTCAAATGCCTACGTACCAATTTTCGCCATAAGTAGGGTATTTACAATTTATGCAGCCGTGCCAAGTTTCAGTTCCCAGCGTAGTTGGTTTAGAAGATACATTGATGCACTTAAAAAAAGCGTTTCAACTTTTTATTGTGACGTATGTATACGTAAAGAGTAATGTGGCTACTCTGAACTTTTCACAAAAGCTCTGGCAACCTTTCAAGCTAGCAAACTCCTTGTCATCTATTTTCATCTATCTCCATTTTTGACATTCTTAATTGCTCTGCGTTTTTCCCTTCTTTTCTGGAGGGCATCCTAAGCGATAACACGTAATTTTTGTAAAAGTGTAAAATATAGCTGATTTTAAATCAGTAAATATTCAAACAATCAGCTAAGATTAGTACTATTTATTTCTGTGAAATAAATATGCTAAATACATACCTATGTGTAGTTATCCACCATTCTCCCACTGTATAAGAATGTTAGGAATAACTTCGGCTACAATGCCACCTATCTAGTAAGCTTTAACGCCCAAATATTTATTTTTAATTGGTTAACATATGTTCTAAATATGAGCCAAATCGGTAACTAAAATGCAGTTTTTTGGAATATCCAGACCCCAGCGCCACCTAGCGATTAAGTTTTTAATCAGAATATTTCTCATTTGATACCAAATTTTTTTTAAATTTTATTTGGAAAGGACTTTTATTTCGGCCTTGAAAAAATATTTGGCCAAATTTAACTGTTAAAAAAATTACTGTTATTTTCGGTCCCTGATTTTGTATGGTTACAGGATGTTTAAAACTTTGTGCAATATTTAAAAAAATTCAACAAACTCTCGTAAAAATTTCGAACTTTTTAATTAGATTTTCTAGAACCATTTTGAGTATGCAGCTTTGTAGCCCACTCAATTGTAGTATGAAAAAGTGCAAGTTTTAAGTGCCTAAAAATTTTCATTTTAGATTTTCTTTTTGCCGAAGGTGTTGCAATTTTCTTCCGTATAAAATAAATGTTGTACATTCGTTATATAAAAGCAAATGCGACAAAAAAAAATTCTAAAAAATCAAAGGTAATTTTTAGCCATTTGAAACTTTATTATATTAGAATTGACAGAGCTACAAAACTGCATACAGCGCATTCCACGGTGACGGGTGTGACACTTTCACTTACAATTTTTTTACACCGAATTCCTCACAAAAACCAGTTGATACCCCGCTTCCTTATGTAAAATGTAAAAAATGTAAAAAAACGGTCCATTCCCCGATTCCCCACACAAGCTGAAATTCCCCGCAAATCGGGGAATTCCCCACGAGTTGGCTTCCCTGCGTGGGATCAACCTTGCAAGCAACGGCTATAAAGACTTATTGAGCCATATTATGTGAAAGGCTAAATCACACAGCCAAAAAACTGATTAGGCCTTATTAGTACAACTTTTGGCCTGGCATTCTCTTACAGTAGTTATTAGTAGCATTACATTTCATCAGCCGTTAGCTGACGTGCTTTTCATTTAAGTCTGTAGTACGGACTCTGTACTCACTGAATACTAAGGAGCTGGTTTAGACGACGCCGTTTTTGTGCTTAGCTCAGTTCGAATATGCATTGCATCTGCCATTTAAATTACAGATAACCTCAAGACCCTTTGTTTAGTGCACTAAACGACACGATTCGCTTGTAAAGAGTGCACAAGTGTTTCAACTCAACTGGTTTGCGCCGGTTTCGCGTTGATCGTATACGACAATTGGTTATTTTCATTTATTAACTGATAAGAAACACTCAATTATATTGACTTACATGAGCTGTTTGCTAGCTTTCTATTATTCAATTTATTGATAATTGCATTAATCCAGAGTATACTTTGTCATATTTGACTGGCACTGATACGAGTGTGACAAACTGGTTTGAGCCGGTGTGCTTATAATTTCAAACCGGTTTTCTTGAAGATTGTCGTTATTGGAACAAAAGTTCAAAGGATTAAATTAAGCAATTGATAATTTATTTTATTTTCCTAAGTAGGTAGGATTTAGTTTTAAATTTTTGATGCCAAGTAGTCAAAACAACAGCGATTAAAAAATGTTGTGAAACTAACTGAAAAAATAATAATAATCTGAGATTCTGCAAAGTCATTCAATATTTTTCATTTATTTTTATTTATTTGTCGGTGCTTTCAACACACGATGAAAAAGATAAGATTAACATGCGCGATTATAAAAGATATAATAAATACACAAATTTTGTGCGGAATACGCAAATTGTTTTATGGATTATAGGTAATCTCCGCGCTGACGGAAATCTCATTGACCACTTCATCGTCATCGCCAATAACTTCCAGACTACACTCAATCAAATCAAAATCATCTTCCTTGGCCGCTTGAATGTGTGCATTCAAACTCGCGCTAGTATCCTCATTGAACTGCTTTAAGATTGGAGACTTGAGTAAGCTTTCAAATGTGCTTGCCTTGCCTGCGTGGGTGTGCGAATTTTTAAAGCTGGAATTCGAATTTGGAGATTCATTTTGGCGGGATGAAAGTTTTGAAAAGGTCTCGCGCAAGCTTGCAGCTTCAGTCACCTTCAGCACTTCAGCTTTGTATGAACTGTGAGCAGCACTGGCTGCTGGGAAATCTGTATACTCGTCTGAAGGATTTGTCAACGCTGGCGTAGCATTATGAGAACCATCAACTTCTACCCCAACCTTATCGCTATCAGCAACTTCTAAAGCTGCAACAGCTTTACTGCCTACTGCTGGAAAATCCTTATACTCCTCTGACACATCTTGAAATTTCACGTCATCCATTGTTTCCTTCTCATCGGCGTTAGTTTGTATTTGTAGATCGAATTGATCTAAATAATTCGTGATTTCCTTTTCAAGGTTTTCGAGTTGCTTAACGTTTTCTTTGCTCATATCCGCGAAATCTGGCTCGTCAATGTTATCTTGCTCCGTCTCGGCGATATCCTCCCATTTGTTTTCCAATTCCGGTGCTTTAGCTTTTGTGTACTCACTGTGCTTGCGTTCAGGCTTAAACTCCTTAGCAACCGTCTTGCCTGCTGCTTCGCACTCTTTTTCTTCGACCGCTTGCAATCTCTTCTTTTGAAATACGTCACCCACCTGTAGCCGAAACTTGTCACAACTACTTTCGACGTCTCCAACACCGCCAACCCCAACCCCTTTTTTCTCCTTCAATTCATCCTTTTTTAGCGCTTCCGTTACAATTTTTACCAGCTCTTCTTCTCGCATTGGCGCATCGACAAACTCCTCCTCGTCTTCTTTGCCAAAGTTTAGCATCTTTTCATATTCCACAACTCCACGCGCTGTTTCCTCAGTAATGCCATATTCCTCGTAATTACTACCATCGAATTTGAGCACACTTACTGCCACATCTCTGAGACTCTCACACTTCTGAAGTAGCTTTTCAGCAGTATCTTTCTTGTGCTTTTCCTTTTCTTGTTCTTGTACCAGTTTATCATCACCTAACTCATTATACTCTTCGCTGTGCTCCTGCCACAACTCTTCGCTCTCATCTTCTGTCACCTGTGCAACTAGTTCATCAGTTGCCGGCAATACATCATCGTAGCTGGTATCTATTTCTTTGAATTCATCCTCGTCGCCTTCCTGTGTGTATGCTATACCTCCTCTGCCCAATTCGAGTGGATCCCTAAAAAGTCCACATTCATGCGGTTCATCCGCCTTCAGCTCCATGCGTTCTTTCGTTTGCTTGGTAAACAAAACAGTCAACTCAGGTTCAGCGTCGTCGACGCGCATTTTCGGTGTCTTTGCTCCAAGATCGTAATCGTCTAGCATATCCCTGAAAATGCCTGGTATTGGGTACTCTGCATCCAGCTGCTTGATATTCATGAAATTGCCGCGGTTTTCCCCATCAACTCCACTGCTCTGACTGTTTTCATCACTGGTCAGCTCGATAATTTTAATTTTCTGCTTCGAAAGCGTCGGCTTCGCATTCTGCTCACATGTCTTTGCATCCGCATGTCTACCTCCCGGTTTTTCCTTTTCCTTCTCCTTTGTGCGCTGCACCATCTTTTGCAGTAGCTCATTCTCTTCAACGGTCAATGGATCCTTCGTTTGTTTAGCCTCCGTCTCTTTTTGCTCAGCAAGTCCCAACATTTTCTGCAGCAGAAAATTTTCATCATCTGTCAAATTCAGCTCCTCCTTATTCCCCTTCATAATCTGTTTCAGTTCCGTATAGCTGCGCGCACATTCAACCAACTCGCTCTCATTTGCTTGCTGAAGTTCCGCCTTCTCAAAGTCCATTTTGTCAATAAAATCCTCATCTAAATCACGAAAAACTGTCGGTTTCGCTGCCTCCAGTGAATAGAATTGTTCGTTTTCCTCTTCATCCGCCGCATCACATGCGGCATCCTCTTTCTCCTTCCACTCGTTTGCTTTCTGTATCAATTGCATAGCTGGTATGCGTTCTGTTGGCCTGTAAGGCAACCTGAATGTACCAGCACTCTCCGCTTGGCGCACTCTCGCATCCCACAATTGCATCATTTTTGTACCCAATTCACCATCTGCAACGATTTCTCTTGGTTTGTAATGCAACTTGGCTGCAACGCCGATCTCTACGCGGCCCGCTTTTCCAGTGTCTTGCTCATCATCCGACTGTGCCGACTCGTATTGGTCTGTGTCCTCACTATCGCTGTAATTAAATTTGCTTGCCGGTAAATCCTCTATCTTGCCGGTATCCTTCTTCACCACCACCAACTTGCCATCCACTACCTCCAGAGTATCGTTGTACTTATCTTTTTGCGCATACACGCGATCCACAAGCTTCCTAACACGCTTACTTTCACGCTTCTTCTCCTCTGCGATTTTCTGATCTAACAACTCACTGGTGTCGCCATTAAAATTGCGCAAGTTTGGTGATTTCAAAAGATTTTCTAGACTCTCAGCCTTTTGTGCGTCGGTGGATGCGTATTTTTGGTGAATCGCCTCTTTATACTCGTGCTCTTTACGTTCTTCCTCGGCCTTGTTCTTGCGTGATATTTCCTGGAGTAATTCATTGAATGAGCTCAGTACATCACGTATGCTGCGCACTGGAGGCTCTGGCGGTTTGGGTGGATCTGAGTAACAGTATTCTTCATCAGATTCAATTTCACCAAACTGGTAGCTTTTAGGCTTCGCCCATTGGTCATCGGCTCTTTGATCCACTAAAATCAACTCATCCAGCAGGTCCGTAATTATTTCCTCACAAACTTTGTGCACTTGCTCGCTTTTCTCATTTTCACGATATTTAATTTCCTCGTTTATGTCTTCTGCAAGCGCGCATCGGTAGGCGCTATTGATATTATACAGCTGCTCATTTTCATTCTCAAGCCTTTGTAATAGCTGACGCAATTCTCGTTCCTCACTTTCGAAAGTAGCCAAAGCCTTCTCCTGGGGTTTGCTGAAATTTAGGGTATCTGCGGGTACAATCTTCTCAATTTTCATATCGACTCCATTACCACAATCATCGAATAACGTCTCAATTACCGGAGCTGACAAATCAGCGTGATCACCAGGCACGTCGTTGCGCAATGCATCTGCATTAGGGCCGATACTTGTCAGCACATTCACTTTCTCAAGACTGCTGGCCGCGGTTGGCACATCGGCGCCACTGCTATTACCTTCTTCTTGCTGCTTTTCACATTTTTCCATATCCGATATCGTTGTCATCTTGGTTGCCACATCGCTATCCACTCGTGCCACATGTTCCAATACGGCAGCCACATATAACTCCGGTGTGGGTTCTCCGTGTAGCACATCCAGCCTTGCACCATATTCTTCCAATTCTGTATAAGTAGTTTCAGTACTCTCAGTTTCAAATGTGTTATCCAAAATGCTTTCGTTTTTCTCTCTTTGAACACCCAGCGCTTCCTGGTCTTTCTGCATTTCTTCAATAAAGTTGTCCATTTGCGAAGAGAGTTCTTCAAAATCAGCCACCACTTTCTCGTTCACCTCCGCGCATTCTAGCTCGTATTTCATTTGCTCAACGGTTTTTGGTTTAAACAACACAATATCATCAGATTCCTCACAAGTTTCTTCAACAACCTTTTCACGCGTTTCCGTTTCTATAATGTCGTAGTTACGCGCCAATCGGTCCTGCTCCGTTTCCATTACGTCCAAACTCTCTTCGTCTACCTCAATTTGTAACTTGATGCGTTTCTTAGGCGAGGGTTTGGAAAGATCATGCATAGTGATCTGACCAATCGCATCGACGGTTGCATTATACTCATCTTTCGCAGCGTCATCTGAATCGGAAAGATTGGTTACGGACAAACGCTTATCAAGTTCGGTCGATTTTTGAGCAAAAGTCGGTAAAGTCGCTTTGTCTAGCAGACGCTCGATTACGCCACTTGTGATTTCAGCAGCATTCTCTTCATTCGCCACCTCAATCTCTGGCCACTCTTCAATAAGTACCCTCTTCTGCCCAACAGTGACATCACTTCGCTTTCTCTCGGCTACCTTGTTAGCGTTTGTCTCAAACCCTTCCTTTGCACTCACATCAACCAGCTTCAAAATGCTTCCAAAATTACCATCTGTTGCTATAGCTAAGGCTTGAGACTTTGTAACTGGCGAATCGTTCACAACTTTCGCTTCATTGTCCAAATTGTGTTGCAACCCAATGGATTTCGAGTCAGCGGAAATATTTGCATTCGAATCGGTGGTACTGAGCCCCGATGTTGATGAGCTAACGTTCATGTCTAAAGAGGTCTGCGATTTGCTGTCCTCATTCACGACCTCCTCCCAGATGCCCAGTTCCATATTTATGCCAGCGTCTACTTCCGCTTGACGTGCGCGTTTCACTTCGGCGCAATCTTCCTCTGAATCGGAGGAGTTGAATAGTGGATCTTGCTGATCTGCTGGCCGATGCTTGTTTCGCATGCGAATTGTGGCTGAGAAAGAGAGAAGATATATAATACTTTTAAAGCTTCGCTGTTTTGAGCAAAAAATTATTTTATGTATCTCATAAAAAACACAAATGGATAAGTCTGTGTGCAGAGATGAATCTTGAGCGAAAACATTGCAGCTTAAGGACACGGCGAAAAGCCCTTAGCTTCAATAAAATATAGGACTCATTAGTTTCCGAGTGCATAGAGAAAATAACCGCCTCGAAAAGACAAGGAAGTAAATGAGGCTCGGCAGCCGTCCTGCAGCAACTACATACACCGACAGAACCGACGGCCTTTTTTCAATCAAAGAAAAAAGAACAGAAAAGAACAGAGCTACTGGGCCGTATGAATAAAAAAAGGCAATTGCTTTTCCTTAAAATTTCAAACCTTTTACTCGATTTATTCAAACAAAATTAAGTAAAAGGTATGCAATTTTAACAAAAAGCAGTTGCTGAGTTCTTATTCATACGGCCCATTGTCGTCAACCGCTCTAAGAATAAAATAATAAATTTAACGGATACTTTACCAGATCATTGCAAATAAAGAAGTCATCTGATCAAATTCGGAAGCCAATTAAATGGTTTGTGCCGCTTTGCTACACTGCTTTTGAGAGTTTTGGGCAAGCCCGGGACCTAGGCACATACCAAAGCTATCAATGTATTTATATCTATCATCCTAGAGATTTTATGTTCCCTCCACTCTTCAAAGCTTAGTACCACAGAAAACTTAAAAGGGTTTTGGGGGCAGGAGCAGGCAAAAGCTTAAACTCTCCTCAAATTTCTTCACACTACAATGCTGCCGACTCTCTTAACGGTACTTAATTCGTGCACAGATTGATTGCTGTAAAAATGCTGAGAGAATTTGCATTGACAACTTTAATCTCTGGAATTTTTTCGAGCTGCCCGCATAGAGCACCCTCCTGGAGGTGTCTATGTAAGATAAAGTTACTCCATTCTATTTAGATTTTTCTACCGAATACTACGATATTGCTTATGTAGTAGGTGTAATGGGAGCTAAGATCCTAGCTTCTGTATGTTCGTAGATCATTTGACCTTTTTTTTGCCAAACCCTTCTTTAGGAAATCTCATTAGTGTTCGATTAACTATGGGCTCCAGGAATGGATAAAGTGGCTCCAGCTCTAGACGTACTCCAGCGCCATGGAGGCATTGCTTCTGCATTACATATCGCACACGATCTTCAAAAATGATGCAACTCAAAATTACAAGTTCGTCAAAAAATGCGAAAAACTATTTCGTAGCACATGCTAATCATATGGGAAAGTTTTGAACGAGCGAGTACCTAAATGTGGGTAGGGGGCTTCCGATTATAATGTGCAATGCACTCTGTTTCTTTGGACTACAACCCACCCTTCACAAAAGGCGTTTTCACGCTTTCAAAGCTCTCGTTACGGCCGAGGCTACACGACTCTTCCATAAAAGTTTAGCAACCAGTACCAGTCTCAGATACTCCACCTCTCTGGAAATTTGAATCGCACACTTGAGCGGGCTCTTGTTATAAAAAAAAATATGAAGTCCGCATCAGATGAGATGAGCGACACATCCCTTTGTCAAGTTCAATCCTTTTTGTATTAGGTTCGATGTACGCAAGCTTTTTTTAAGAAACGTTAACATTGCAGGGGGTAGTTACTGTTTGACAGGTGACGTGTTGCCCAAGGCTGTCGCTAATTCGAGGAACGCTTCAAGTCCCGTGGAGTGACTAGGATACATGATGAACAATCTTCTTCATTGCCTTCGGTATAAAAAAGCTTGGAAAAATCGGGCTCAAAGATTTTTAGTTCTTGTTGTTTTTTTTTTTGTTCTTTTTCCAAATTTTCGAATGAACACCATTCGTGCCCTTCTTCACACTTTGGAGCACAACCACGAGAGTAACTGTATCTCATGTACGTCTCGCTGTCGTGACTACAATTCTCAACTGACTTCTGAAATATTTCATTGATTTATTTTGGTCATTCGCATTTTAAAACAACTATTCCTTCTGTACTGTAACTCTTTTCGAAGTTAGCTCTAAGTTAGCGTGGGGCTAGGAGAGCATCGGAGAAACCGAAAAGGGAAAATAAACATACATTTATATGTATATAGATACATATATTTTCCTTTTTTATACAATAACAATTAAAAATTAAAAGAAAGTTAAATTAAAAAGCGTAAGAAGTTAAATCGGAAATAAAAATCTTATGGTGAATTCTTTTCTTCCAAAAAATGTCCTTCCCCGGTGGAAAATGTGTTTGATGTTACACTCAACCCTGTAAAAGGTATGTTTTTCCTTCTTGTCGTTGTCTTGCTCACGCATTTCAAGCAACCATCTGATGTTCAGGGCAACCATCTCCCTTGACAAAGCTTCACAAGGCAGAGAATGTGCCTTTTTTGCCTTACAAGAGTGTGACATTTTAAGAAACGAACACACAATTTTCTCACTCTTTGCTTTTAATTTAGAATCGAACACGAAAAGAGAAAGGGGCAATAAAGAAAACTCTTTAAACCTATTTTATTTTTTATGATAAAAGCTTAAAATCCAGCTCTCAAGAAAAATCATAAGAAATATTTTTAATTGTGGTTTTTCACACTTGCCTGGTTATCAGATAATCTGGTTATGTGGTTATATTTTTTATTCAGATTACAACAATTAAATGCACTTCAGAATAATAATTTTTTACAAGATAACCTGATTACCAGGCAAGTGTGAACAACCACAATGTTGCTCGAAAAAACACTTTGCTTTTGCCCTAAATTTTCTTGAAGAAACAAATATGAGAGCATTTTTTTCTTAAAAGCTGCAAACTGATTTAAGAAGTTTTAATAGAAGAAGATTTCTTTTCCATTTCTTGTGAGTGATTTTATATGAATTTTTTGTTTTTCTTGAGAGTTGGAAACAGCGCTTAGGGCCATAAAAATTTCAAGAAATTTCAAATTAAAAAAGGAAAAAATCTAATTAAGAAAAATTAAAAATACCTAACATACATAAGTTTCTAAAAATCATAATATTTAAAAGCATAAACAACAAAATCTTAAAATTAAAATAAAAAATGGCGGAGTGTACAAAGCATATTAGTGCCCATCGAGAAATCCAAGGTCGAGTTCTCGGAGCGGGATTTTTTATTTAGTTTTTTTCTATTTTTATTTAATTTTCTTATAATTTTTTAATTTGTGTTTTAAAAAGAAAAATAAATATTTTGTAATGTCCTTTAATTTTCACCAACTTGTTTTCTGTATTTTGTTTTCTTTTTCAACTGAATTTATTTTCTTTCTTAATTTAGTTTTTAGATGTTATTCTTTTAATTAGAATATTTGTTTTAATTTCATTTGATTATTACGAACTTAGGTATTCTTTTCTATTTCAAATTAAGCTTTTATCTCTTTTTAACCGACTTCAAAAAAAGGAGGAGTTTGTGAATTCGTCGGAATATATTTTTTTATCATGTATGTTACCGTATAACTTTGGACCACGTTAACCGATTTTGATGATTCTTTTTTATCGGAAATGTGTTACCTCAAGGGTGGTCCCATAATAATATGGTTTAGATCCGATCATTGAGTCATGAAGAAATTAACGATACTATTAAATTTTTATATGGGAATTGAAGTCAGTTTTCTTGCCTGCTTGCCTTACTTGCTTAATTTAATTTCTTTTTTTAGTTTTTAGATGTTATTGTTTAAAATACAGAAATATTTTTGTTTTTTTTTCATTTCATATTTAGAAACTTATTTTGTGTATCTTTTCTTTTGAATTTAATTTTGTTTTGATTCTTAGATGTTATTCTTTAAAAAAATATCTCTTTATTTCATTTTATTCTTTAGAAACTTGTATTATTTTTTCCCTTTAAAATAAATTTTTTTTTTCTTTATTTTAATTTTCTTGAAATTTTTAGATTTTATTGTTAACAAAGAGAAACGAAATTTTTTACTTTGATTCATTTTGATGATCTTATTTTTTTTTTTAATTTAATTTCCTTCCAGTTTTGAAATTATTTGTTAAAAAGCAAAATATTTTTTTTTTGTTTTACAGTACTATTTTTTTATTGAAAATTTTTCTTCTTTTAATTTTGTTTATTTTTTAATTTTTTTCTTTCATTAATTAGTTTTTATTGTTTTAGTTTTTATTGTACCTTTTTTTAAATTGAATTTATCTTTTAAAAAACTTATGTCTAAAAGGCGAACAGCATAACGCTACGAACAACTCGATCGCAGATCTTTCAATTAGTCATTCGAAAGACAGTATAGAGCTTTCAAAACTTTTGTCTTTTGAAAGACTGTGGTGAGTTTAAAAACATTTGCCAGAATTGAGCTATATATATCTTTCCTACTGTCTTTCTTCTTACAAGAGACTTAAAATTTTCTATGCCAAAATTGCCCTGTTATATGAAGTTCAGAAAAGCAAAGCACGGGGAATTTCTGGCGCCCAGGAAAGGAGACTTCGAAAACTGGGGGAACATTTTTAGTTTTACCAATTTTAATTCGTCACAAAATCGCCCTAATATGATAAGGTATTCGGCTCAAACCAACTTTGTAATCAGTTTAGGGTACGAGCAAGAGAGTCCTCAACAGTTTTTTTTTTATAAAATATTGCTTTTTATGTGCCCTGAAAATAGCTGCATATACCTACCATTAACACTATCGCGTATCTTCTTACGTTCCATGCGTTTCCAGCGTTCGTTTTCCTTACGCTCGCCTTCGTAACCATCACGTTTCCTGGAAAATTTCGAGAACAATATATTTTTACTCGGCAGTGCCAAGCATGCAGGCGACTTACCAAGCCTCTGCACAAGCGCGGTCCTTGGGAAATACAGGGCGACTGTCGAGGTAGGTTAATTCTTGCTAAAACGAAAAACAAGCGTGAACATTCGCAAAAAATTAATTACATACTCAATAAGGCTCATGTAATACTAACGCATTCCAATATCAGTGTCTTTCGATACTGCGGTACTTTAGACACCACCGGATTGCCTTGCAGCACTAACACGCGCAATTGTGGCATTTTAGCAAAAATCTGGAGATTAAAAAAAGCTTATTTTTTAAGTCGATTTCAGCACAGTATATTTAACTCTTTCACTCTGTTTCGCTACTCACCTTCACCACCAATATATCATCGATACGATTATTCGACAAATCCAATACTGAAAGTGACTTACAATTCTCCAAATCTTTGAGACCGTCAAAGTCTTTCAAATAGTTAGAGGATAAATTCAATGTACTCAAAACTGGCAGCACATCCACGCCGCAATTTTCGATTTTTCGGATATGATTCGATGCTAGATTGAGCGTATCCAATTGCGGACAATGCTCCAAATTTTCGATACGTTTTATTAAATTGCTCTGCAAGAAGAGACACTTGAGTTCTTTTTGATGCTCGAGTCCCTGTATCTCAGAGATCGCGTTACACTCCAGCCAAAGACATTTAAGGCCGGTGTACTCCTCCAAGCACTCAATGCAATGGATGCCTATGTAAGTAAATAAAGAATAATTAAAGCGGGGAGTCGACGCCAAACCCAGCCCTTTTGCCACTGACCTTGATAGTGTAGATAAAGCACATCATTAAGCGCAGGCGTCTGATAGAGCTTATCTTTTTTGCAGAGCTCCTTTAGACGCTTCTTAGTGATGCGCGTTAAACCGGTGACTTCCTTTAGTTCATTATTGTTGTTTTTATTGCTGTGACATGATTCTGTGCTATGGTCACCACCGACGTGGTAGCGTTCCATTCCGGTTGTCCTAAAGCGATTTTTCGCTTTGAAGTGCAACTAGTTGAACGCTTTAGCTATTTGAATAATGTCTTTTTATTGGTTAGGTTTATTACTCGTCTTTTTTTAATATTCTCTTTTTTCTTTTATGTAAGAACCAATATTAGTTTTTAAATTTTTTTCTTTTTTTAAATTTTGACGTTAATAAAAATTCACTTTGAGTTTTCGTTCAAATTATATACATATATAAAAGCGTGATTATTGATCACACAAAGTTGTTGTTGGCAACAGTTGCTCGGCACTGGTATAATCTGAAGTGTGGTAGAAAACTCCCAGCTCCATTTTGGCCATAAAAAAGCGTAAGTAAGTTTGTGCTGTTTGGGGGCGGTATACCTACGATGACCATCCGTACTTTATTTCAATTGATAGTACAGTCCTTTTAATTTGTCATTTCTTTCAAAACTTGTCCTTTGAATTTACTTGTTTTCGATACGATATTAGCATTAATGCAGTTCATTTAAAACAGCAGATGCAAATTTTGAAGAAAGAGCAGAGAATAAAAAAAAGTTGTAGAGCTTATCCGTGCCGTTTACCTTGTCGCGGCGAATGCATTTACCATTCTAATTGAATATGGTAAAAAATATGCAGTGAAAAATTTGCTAAGCTCATTTTGTTCTACGAGCAAACCTTAGCGGTATGAATTCACCATAGCTAAGGTTAAGTTTTGTTGACCGCCACTCAGTATAGGGAATGCGTAGAGCGTCACACTTCAGGCAAAAGCCCTATTGTGTTATACTAGCATGACCGGATGTGTACCCCATCTAAATAGTACCTCGCATACTACACATTAGTGATAGAAGTTGCGTTCGACAAGTCAAAAATTTGTAATAGTTTTTCCAAATTTTTTGTAAACAAACAAAATCGGATTTTTCGAGTTTTGGTATTTACATATATGCTTTCTGGCTGCCTGCTATGTGAATTTATGATAGCGCCAACTAGTTTTTACTTCTAGAAATGTTCCTGGCGAACATTGAACGATCACTTTCCTTTTTTCTTCCATGGAGCCAACATGAATTTCAGTTTGTTTACAAATAAAACATAAACAAAGTCAGCTGGTGTGTCTTCTTCTTCCGGTTTTTGCAAGTGATGGCTAATTTCCTGTTCGTTTACTTTTTTGCTTTTTCTTCTCTTTGGGAGAGAATTTTCGCTTACTCTCTTCATTTTGATTGTTGGCTGGTGTTGGCTAATTTTGTTATCGAACGCAACTATAGTTAATAAACCAATTTTCGCGTGTTTTGCCAACTATTCTATAATGCTGGATCATACCCAAAATATATTTAACTAAGTGTGATTGAATGTGACATTGCGCTCATAATAACCATCCTATAAAGTCAAATGCAAGGCAAATTAATATAAGGTGATAGCAGGAGTACAAAAATAAAAATTTACATGTATTTTGTTTTTGCTTTGGCGGCATAAACTGTCAAAATCTGTAAGAGTGTGTGTAGAAATTCAAACAAAATTTTTCAATTTGATATCAGTAGCCCGTTTCTGTAACTTTTCTCTACCGATTATTTCTCTACTGGTAGAGAAAATACGTCACTCTCACCTGCTAATTAGCAGTAGAGAACAGGGCGGCGAATTCATATCTCAATTCGCCTTGGTAGAGAATTGTTACAGAAACGAGCTACAGAAGCCGTGCGGCGAAACACATACACAAAATCAGCTGAACTAGTAACACCACCTTATATAAATTCGCCTTGGTTAAATGGAAAAAAAATTTTATGAATTTTGAATCGTTTGTTTATATTTTTTGGCATCATAGTGCCTTAAAAAAGAGCCACACTGAGTTGCCAATCACACCTTGTTTAATACGCCTCGATCCTACTTTCCTTAAGAAAAATTCTTTGTAAAAATAGACAAATAGTTGTTTTATTATAAACTTTGTTGAGCGAATAAATGCGACCTATGTATACAGATCTATTGTGCTGACCATATAAAAGTTCACTCCAACTCTAGAGCACTTGTAAAATTAAACGTTTTAGAGGGTGGCATGTCTCAGATTCTGGACGGGGGTGATAATCGCTCTCCGACGTACATATAAGAGTCTTAGACCTACATATGATACGTGAGAAATCGCATAATATATTCCAGTCACAGACTGTGAAAGTGCTCAGGCCTTCCGGACTAAAATTCATAAGTCGTTCCTGAGGAGGAGTTATGGGTTTCTAGAGTGCCTTATCTCTCCGCCATTCGGTGGCAGCATGTGATCCTCCCAATAGCCTAGTAGCTCTGCTGTGTAGGTTCCGTTGCATCCCACGCTTTGCGTGAACGTCAACTCATTCATTGCCAACAAAGCCCTCATGTCCCGGTATCAACCAAAGGTCCACCCTTACCCTTAATTGAATAATCAGTAGACTCTTTCACACAAGACTTAATGCTTCCTGACTGTCAGAAGTGATATATATGCTGGCCCCATTTCTCTTTCTACGAATACTTTCATTATTTCTGTTGAACCTTTTATTAAATTAAATTTAAATTTACTTTAGATACCTCCCCTCTTGCGATAACTAAATCTTCGAGATTTCCACTTGGGTTTAAGCCACGTTGACTTTTCTTCTTTTGTTGAAGTTGACGATGGTGGACTTAAGTGCAATTATTGGTAGACCCTCTTCAGAGCATCATTTCTCAATCAGTTTTAAGGCTGTTTACAATCTAGAGGCAATGTTGCAGCCACCACATAGATGAACAGCTTATCTGCATAGCGAAAAGCGTTGCCTATTAAATTTTCCAGGAGCTCTTGCCTACTGTCTCCTAATTCCTGCTGCCTTATTATAGTAATTACATGAAAAATATGCTTTCTTGCCATGTCCTTGGATTTGGCTTCGTATGATGTCAAGGACCGCTCAAATGGCTATTTGGTTATACTGCAATGCTTTTCAATTACCTGTGTGAGATTAATAAATAGGTATATGATGTCAGTAACAATTATATCGTTTCGCCAGATTTCAAAAATGTGCCAAATCTGAAATTTATGTATCAAACTAAAAAAAAACTTGCCAAAAATTGTACATTCGGCCAAAATGGCAACTGTGCTTGCCATGTAGAGGATCAGAAACCGGCTTTGAGTACTAATAAAATTGGTGTACTTATTCATGATCCATAACAATTGGTGCCAATGAGTACTGATACCAATACCAAAAAGTGCTATGAGTAATTCCAACCAAAACAAAAAGATGCCAGTCGTCGGGCGTGACCATATTATGTATAAGAGTTGATGCATGCACCTTATCAACTCCTCGCCGCCGTACTTGAATAGCTCCGCTGGCAAGCTGTCAGCTTCAGCAGATTTATTGCTTTTCAAGCGTGCTATTGTTATTCGTACCTCGTCATAGTCAGGTGACTCCGTCAACATCTACTGCTACCATTCAGAAGGGTGGAAAAGTGTTCCCTCCATAATTTGAGTACGCTCGGGGCATCAGTCACAAGGTCGCCATTGTTGTTCTTACAAGAGTTCGCCCTGGTCTTAAAACATTCCTTAAGTCGACTAACTCTCAGGTAAAATTTTCGGGCGTCTTTCTTGTCGGCCAGCTCCCTATAACTGCCAACATGGCTTGCGTTGTGCCCCATCGCAGCATGGCCCTGTAGACGGCATCTTTTTTCTCTGCAGCTTCGTGACACTCCTCATCGTACCAGTTGTTCTTTCGGGCTTGCTGAAATTCGACTACTTCTTCGGCGGCGGTACTTAATGAACGGGAAATGTGGTTCCACTGCTCGCATATGTCGGTTTGTTGAAGAGTGCTCTCTAATAGCAGGTGTGAGAGTCGAGTAGCGAATTCTTTGACCGTCTGTGGTGACGGCAACTTTTCGACGTTAAGCTTTCCTTGCATTATTGCGCGCACAGTTTTTGCTGCACAGAGGCGGATGCTATATTGGCTGCAACAGGAAAGCGGTCCGAGTCGATGTTTGGCCCTGGGAGGGTACGTACGCCTAAAACACTGGAAGCATGCCTTTTGTCTATCGCAACATGATCGATTTGGAGTAATGAAAAGAAGTACTGGCTACGTCTAGTAATAATGCCTTATCTAGATTCACTAACGGCCTCTTTACAACTACGCTTTTCCAATAAAAATACTCCATCTCCAGCAATGAAGAGGTACAAAAGAACGCGAAACATTTTGAACAAATCTATAATCTCAATGTTCAAGTTGTAGATGTATTTAAAGAAGCAAATGAATTTCTACCAGCGACAGATAATTGTGTTTGCATTTTGAGTGTTTTTTTTTTTTCATGCACAACAGCGACTGTGGAGCGATCGTTTAATACACTTCGTAGAGCAAACAAAGGCTTTCTGGATCATGGCTCATGTGCGTCCATAGAAAACTCATTACCGAAAACCGCGAGGTGATTCAGGAGGAAATAATCGAAAAGTTTGCTGAAAATCCGAGACGTTTGTTATTAGCGTAAAAATTATTAAATATAAAATAAACATTTTTTAAGATACAAGCATATTTACTTTGCGTTGCAGCTAGGATAGCAACCTTCGGCGAAATATAAATCTGGGTCATTCTGGTACGTAGACCTCATAGTGTATACTATGTATGAACATGAGCGAACATTAAAAATCTGTAGACTCGTAGTTCGGACTTATTCGCTGAAGGGAGCAGCGTTAATAGCTCTCGAACCGACTGAATTTTGTAGACAGGGTCATGATACTTGGTCTGGTTGGATAAGAGACTTAGGGCCAGTTTTTCAGTGCACGGCTGTGGTTTAAACTAGGATTAGCCAATCAAATGCCAGACAGCAGTTCAAGATAAACTCAGTTCACGTGTTCTAAGTTTAAACTTACTTTGAAAGTTGAGGTCGTTAGTAAGGCAGTTCGCGATAATAAAGTTGGCCAGTTTGCACATAAAGATAAGTATGTACAGGCAGTCCAATCATTGGCGCATTTTTTCGATAACGTTTATTAAAACACCACAAGCCACTGGGCATACATTTGGGTAGGGCTCACGGCAGCCGGGTTGTTGTTTTTGTTTTAGCGGCATTACTTAACCCCTCCTATTTCGGTTCATACATCAATCTTTGTCATCAAGCTCAACTAACGGTAGGCCCAAGAAACGGGCAGTTTCAACAGGGTCAAACCAAAAGGAGATGAGTGTGAGCTGGCATGTAAGGAAGTGGATTGTGTCGTGCGAGTAGTCTCCACCCCGTCCCTGTAAACGAATAGGTGCCTCCTGATGTGTCTGGACGGAGGCTCCTCCTCTATCAAGGGTCTGTTAGGGTGTTCGAGTCTGTGAAACTCCACCAGAAACTGATTTCCGAGCATTTTATTGTGCTCCCTTACGGGAACCATTTGGGCTCGCTGTGTAGGTGACATCAGAATGAACCCTGTCGCTGTCCGGAGTGTGGCGTTCTGACAAATCTATAGCTTTGTCCACTGTGTCCAACTAGTCACCGGCGACTAAAAAAGCGCAGCATAGTTTAGAACTGGCCGGCCAATTGCCTTGTATATTGCCAGCAAGCGTTCTTTGTCTTTTCCCCAGTTGCTGTCGGCGAGAGACTTGAGGACCTTGTTGCGGATCTGTACTTAGTTGACAACGGCGGTTGTGTACGCAGAGAAGGAGAAGAGGCTATCAAAAGTGGCCCCTAAAATGTTCGGGTTGTTCGCTGTCGGAATTGGTGTGCCATTGACGTGAATGCCTAATTGAAGCCTGGCCTCCTTCGTTCGGGTTGTGATTGAAATGTACATCGATTTTTTTCGATGCATCGAAGGGCATACATTTTTTCGTCAAAGTCACTTCTCTTTTTTGTAGAATTAAAAACTGGAATGACGGTTCAATGAACTACAGATGTCAGTTTTAATAAAACATCGATGCATTGATGCTGCCTATAGCATTAGACCATCTGCCCATAATCATCCCGATTGATAAACCAGCCGAATTTGCTTCCGCGGATCACCGAACCTATGTCAATTTTTCTAAAGCTGATTGGAAAGGCTTCGCGGATGTTACTGAAAGCGCCTTCACTGCACTACCCACACCAACCGACGTTCACGTAGGTGGGCGTAAATTCCGCAGGGTTGTCACTTCTGCTGCAGCCCGTTTCATCCCAGCGGGACATATGTCGGACCCCCTCCCACCAAATTTTCCTGCTGAAGCGGCTGTCCTAGCCGATGAGCGCGGCAACCTTCGTCAGGCCGAACTGGAAATCCCCGTATCAGGGATATCAACTCAGAGACTCGGCAACTTGTGAACGTACATAAGCGGAAGAAATGGAAAAAGCATAAAGCTAAACGTCGAGTGACCAGAAGGCTACACAAACTGCCAAAATCTAGTGCGCCTCTTGCTTTCACTAGCGGTGAGGTACGGGTAGGTACGAGTAGCGTACCTAATGGAGGTCCTCAGTCTGTCAATGGCCACTCTCGTCATTCCAGACATCTGGAAGATGAGGAGAGTGGTCCCACTGCTCAAACTATGGAAACCAACCAACAAAAGAGAGTTTTATCGTCCGGTGGTCGGCGAATTATCTGAGTGGTCGTCACTCGTCAGTAACTTTTAGAGACAAATCGAGCAAACTTGGGAAAATAAAAAGTTTTTAGTTGGGAGCCACAAACGTGGACGAGGGAGAACTTCGTCTGCCTCGGGAGACTCGGACCACAATAGCCCAACTGTGGTCTGGTTATTGCAGCAGGTTGAACTCATATCTGAGCAGATTAAACGAGGATGTTCTAAACGAATGCCCAGCATACGGAGAGTCGCTCCATGACTCACAGCATCTTTTCGTATGCCCTCTGAGTCCCACCCTACTAACGCCCCTGTCCCTATGGCCTGCCCCATCGAGGCTGCACGCTTCCTGGCTAGTAGAGCTTGACAACGATTGAGAGACTAACCGATCTGGGCGAGGTTGTTGTAGCCGCTACAACAACCACCTTGTGGAAACACTTTAATTATTCTAGTTTTCGAGCCGGGTCTTCGTAACCGGAACGACCCAGATATATATCTAGCCAAGAGCTGTCACTTCAGCAGCGTTCCCGAAAATAGTTTAGGATAATTTTTATGCGGTTACAACAACAACAACAACATACATTTGAGTAGGTCCGGTTATGTTTTTTTAACTGCCATTGGATCGAAGTCCCGCATCTTCGACCTGGTATATAAGGGCCAGTTTTTTAGTGCACTGCCGTGGTTTAAATTAAGTTTAAACGCCTGATCTGACCGGCTAAAACTCAGCCAATCAAATGTCAGTCAGCTGTTCAATTTAAACTCAGTTTACTTAATCTAAGTTTAAACTGCCTCTAAAAACCTGCGCCAAAGTCTGATCAGAGAACTACTGGCACATATCCCAAAGCAAATATAAACGGCTGAAAAGTCGGTGTAAATTTGTAGCGAATATTTTTTTTTTTTTTTTTGGTGTGTGACAAGGCGTATTCATGATACAAATATTTAAAAGTAAAACCGCGCGCTCAATTCGTCCGCCATTGGGTTTTTTGTCGTTTGCTAGCATTTTGAATTTACTCTCTCGAAATAATTCTAATGTCAAAGAAAGTCAAAATAAACAAATGAAAATTTATGATTTGAAATATTTATTTATTCAGAAGTGGAAAAAACTAAAAAATTGTAAACAAAAAAATAGTTGCTGCTTTAACGGCTGCTGAAATTCCGTTGTACTCTGCAAGCAAAGCAATATCAAGTTTTTTAATTTCCCGCAATTACCGTATAAAGGCAAAAATGGATCGAGGTTTGTGGTGGTATGAAAACGGATTTGCCAAAGTGCCCCTATGTACGCTCGGCTCATTTTTTGCCACACCACTTAACCCAATGTAAGCACAAGATCGTTCTTTGCAAAAGTGCAGTGCCTTTAAGGTAAAATATCTTTAGATGCAGGCCAAAATCTTCGCCTTAACATGCGGGCAGAAGTTCGTACTACGTTCAAATTGGCGAGCTAAACATGTTAAATGGGCTTGAACCAGTTAAATGAACAAAACATGTTCATAAACAAGTTAAATCGCATGCAACTGTTGGAAAATTGAACCAGTTAAATCATTTAACTCGTTTGAAAACCAGTTCAGCGCAGAGTTGTATCAGAAAGCTTTCTGCTCCGACCAATCAGATCCAAGCTTTCATTTGGCACGCCCACGTTCAAAAAATTTATATTCTGAAAAATATTAAAAATTAAAAATTATCAAAAAATGTCAAAATTGTATGCTTGTCTGCCCGACAAAAAAGGGGACAAGGCGGTAATTACTTATTTTCCATGAGGTCTCATCGTACGCAAAGATAAATAGTGCATACAAACTAACGATTTTGAAGTCTCTAAGTAATCCGTATGCATAAATATCATGAAGCAGACATTCGCACCAAACAAATAGAAACACATTGATTTTTTCTTGTAAAGAATTAAGAAGTAACTTTAAATTACAAAAAAAAAAACTTGGTTTTGAATATTTTTTTCGAATTTTTATTGGTAATAAAACAACCGTCAAAGTTAACTACAAATGTTCGATGTGGACGATTGTGTTTTCCAAAAAGCTCTTTTTCATTTAACAAGTTAAATTGGGCCAATTTGAACGTAATATAAAACAATCGCTTTCATTTATTTATTTACAAACATATGTATGAATGTATGTGCATTCAAATGTTGTTGTTTCGACAGAAATATATTCTTTGGTTTGAGTGAAAATAAAAATCAACAAATGAAATGCCGGCAAGAGAAATTTTTAAAATGCTAGCAAACGTCAAAATTTCTAAAAGTGGCTCTCAGCGATTGTACCTTATAAATAGTGGCGATCCCGTACGAGTCAGAATCAGTCAGATTTTACTGGAAATCGATCCCGCACTCGGTTTTCTGACTATTGAGAGGACAAAAAAAATTTACATCCAAAATTGGAGGTTATGTTGAATTTGACAGAAGTTACTATTTTTTACTAGAAAGCGATCCCGTACTTTTCAATGTTACTCTCACGCTCTGAGCGAATTTTTATTTTTTGACAGTTTTACCAGTTTTAGTCCGAGGAATACGGGATTGCACCTAATAGTAGTTGCGTTCCCTAACTCGCAAGAAGCTGCAAGCATTAACAGGAATTTGCCAGAAAGCGTTCCCGTACTCGGTTCTCTGGCTTATTTTGCCTTTTGACAGTTTTACAGGTTTTAACCCAGAAAAGTTGGGGAACGCAACTATTTTTATCATGGGCGTATTCAATAAGGTGGTATCGGTACGACAATAACAAAATATACATGTATTTTGTTTTTGCTTTTGCGCGAGGACTGTCAAAAGTTTCATACGAAGGATGTGAAAGAGAACAGAAAACAATAAACAATCAACAGCTCCAACCAAACAACAGCAGCCATTTGACATATAAATCCGTGAGGCAAAGAAAAATAAAAGGGGTACTGCTATCACCTATTAAGTACACCTTGCTGTGTGATATGCCTGTTGGAGCTCCGAATCTCGAGCTACATATATCTCGGCCGCCGTCCCTTGACAGACATCGAATATGCTTGAACAGGAATGATAGAATACAAGATTGCACCGTCCTGGTGGCAGATTCTGTAACCATTTAGCGACAATTTTCGAATCGGTATCGGTCTTGCTGACGTATGATATGATATATCTTTACGTCAACAAGTGCGATATCGATCCGAAACTTGTCGCTAGCTGGTTACAGAATCTTCCCCCAGGTGGCGATGACAATTGTGTACCACAAGAAAACAAAGTCGAATTGGATGCTTAAAGAAAATGTAGAAAAGAAAATTTTCTTAATATTCAATTTTTCGAGAGTAAACCTGTTTTAATTGCGCGAAATTGTAAAATTGCGGTAGTCGGACGGCGCCACCTTTGTTCGCTGCATTGTGATAGGTAGTGATGGAAAACTATCGATAGGGCTAGCGATAGTTTCGGTGCAACGGTGGTTTCATTTTGCCTCCACTATCGAATTTCTCTAAACACTATCGATAGTTGTATGTTGTTTACATTGTTGGAATTGGACTATAACTGCCCGTCTCCACAGGATAAAGTTTATATCTTGATACATATGTTAAACTATGTTCACATATCAATATTATCTCAATCAAAGCTCGTTTTTTAATCACCCCGTTTACACAGGCAAATCTCAGATTATTAGCCCTCAAATTTGTTGTGCTTGTTATTCTCACATCTCAAGGAAAAGTTATGTTGCTTCTCTGTGCCACCGTGATCACGTTTTTCTGCTATAATAAGCAATATAAATATATTTTAACTTAAAATTTTATTAAAAATACCTTTGCAAACCTATTTTACTTGCTAGCGTACATTTTTGTTTACTTTTACATTTGGTATTTCTCCTCTTTTTCGCAAAAACAATCGATAAAACTAGGATGGGCACCGAAAAGTTATCGGTTAAATCTGAGATTATTTTATAATTACAGATTAACAAGGGACGAATTTTATATGGCTAATCTCTTGTTATAATTACAGATTAGGATGTTAAGCTCGAAAATGAGGATAATCTACTTATATGTGAACCTAGTATTAGAATACAAATAGCCAATGGAGACCGCTCATTGCTCTTCAAGAGCAATATATATCAGAGCTTATATCTTGCCATCTATTGCCGGCAATTTGGTAGTTTTACAGCTACATTTTCATTTGCGCGAAAACTTCGTGGCTGCAACAACATTATTATTTTAAAATAAAAGCAAAAATTGAGCTGTTTCCCGTTAAAATATTTGTAATTATGTACTTGGATGTAAAATAGCCTATTTTCTAAATTTTTTAAGCGATTAAATCCGGCAAAAATTTATTTTCAAAGCTATCTTACAAATGCTTATATCAAGATATAAAAAGCCCACACAAATATTGCCACTGATATAACTTATATCTAGCGACAAAAATGACAGCTAGGCAACAATAAATTTTATCCTGTGGAGACGGCCAGTAAAAGATTCACATGCCCTCATATATATGTATGTTGTGAACTCCTTTGTTTGTAAACATGTTCTACATGGTTTTTGTTATAAAATGTCGTATTGAAATACATACACGATCTCACTTTGTTTTACACAAGTTATTTTTGTGTAAACAAATACTCTTTATGGCTTTTGTAGTTACGAAATGGGTTATTTAAGAATAAGATTTCTTCCTTGCTGTTGTTGTCTTATATATTAAAAGAAGAAACGAAGATGGAATCTGTCATATCACTTGCCAAATTATTCTAGGACCATTAAAAATGGATTCAAATTTGCATATTTACAAAATGTTGTGCCCAGTTTTACCAATCAATTTTAAATTTTGTCGGGCCGTTAAAATTTAAAATGGTACAGTTTGTTAGGAGATTGTGCTATTTTAAATTTTAAGTTTGATACATTTTGAAATTGGTTGGTAAAACCGGGCAGTAGTGTTATATCTCAACATATGTAATGGCCTGTTTTTGCTTACGCGTAGAATCACATTTAGCGCATTCAGCTCTAAATGCTACTCTAAATGTACATTTAGCCATACAAAATTCGTCACCTAAATGCAACTAAATGCAACTCCATTTTTGCATTAAGAATCTAAATGCTAAAAACAACCCTGTGATATTCCAAAATTTCCACGATTCGAACATAGTTTAATGATAAAAAGTGGCAAAATTGCTTTTTCGAGTATACAGTCGCTAGCTGCGTTTCAGTGATCGCTGATCGAGATTTCATTTATTATTTTACATTATTTGGATAAAGAAAAGTTACGCAAATTTAACATCGATATGATGCTGATAGAAATCTGGATTAATTTGTGATCAACTCTGTTTGTTTTGTTTCCTAATTAAGTGAGGAAATTATAATTGACAGCACCGACAAATGAATATATACACAGACAAATGTTCGGTTATGGTTAAAACAATTCAAGTTTTTGTATTGAATTTTCGGTTTAGAATTTATTTTTTCCTTTTCAGTAGGTGTTTTTGCACATTATCTTCTCCGTGAGAATTTATCGTAATAGATACGGATCTGAATAAGCGACTGGAACACGGCTGTTTGTCAAAAGCATACGATTTCGAACTTGCGTAAATGTACATTTGCTAAATGCGGTAGCATGAACGCTCTTCGAAAACATATGTTCGAAAGTGCTAAATGTTGCATTTTAAATGCAGCAAAAACGCTGCATAAGAAAGCTTTCGATAGTACCGAATATTTTGCACTATCACTATCGAAACAACCGAATGTATACACTATCGATATCCAAGGCAAATTTATACAACGTAGTGTTACTGGCGAATTTAGTTTTTCGCCACGGTACTGCTGAATGTCAAAAGGATGTGTTTGTAGTAAACAAGGCGAACTCATATTACAACAAACACATCATTCTGACATTAAGAAGTACCGCGGCGAAAATCTATATTCGCCAGTAAACCACCTTATACAAATTCGCCTTGACTACATCAAATTTGTACGAATACTTATAACCATGCAAGGCGAATTTATACAAGGTGGTGTTTTAAAATCAGCTGATTTCTTCGCCTTACCTGTATTTTGTTTTTGCTTTTACTGATGACAGCACACCCATCAAAAGCAAAAACAAAATACATGTAAAGACCCTCCACATGAACCAAAAATACAAGATCACGTAAGAACGTGACGTTGTATTTGTAACTGGTTTTGAGAAAAAAGTTTGCGAAAGCGGGTTCGTCAGCTGAGCGTTTGTTTACATCACAAGCACCACTATTTTACACTTTTATTTAAGTAAAGAAAAGTTAATTCAACATGACAACACATTTTTAAGCATTTTATTGCATCATTTTACCTAAATTGTGCGCTTACAGTGGCTGACAATAATTTTGGCTAATTTAGGTTTTCGTTGTTTTCTTTGCTTTGTTTACTTTTCGCTCGTTTTCCAGTGAAACAAGATGGCGTAGAACCCGCTAAAAAAAAAATCTACTTTTTTCACTCTCTTGTTCTTACGTGATCTTGTGTCTTTCGTTCATGGAACCTCCATACAAAATACACATGATTGTCGTTGTTGTAAGTCCCCTTTCAGACACGTCAAGTCTTGAAAGCAATTTTTATCGCATTCTCTTTTGTGTTTTCTCTTTCCACACGCATCAAGATTTATTGAATTCAACTACTTGGTTCTTTAAACGGGAAGCAACGAAAGATAACAAGAAAACTTGAAACGAATTGACGGTACGGAGGTATCTGTACTCTTCCCCTCTCTTCGCTAAAAAAAATCGACTTGTTTCACTCTCTTGTTCTTACGTGATCTTGTGTCTTTCGTTCATGCCTTTCGCATATAAAATTATTTTTGATTACAACATGCAACCCAGTACTCCACACAACCCTGCGAGGACACAGCTGTTTTATTTTTGACAGAAGTCAACGAAACAGCACGTAAAGAATACAGGAAAATTAAGAATGAAAAGAACATAAACATTGCAAAAAATTTTTGAACATAGACGTGAAAGTGCTAAATTAGCGAAAAATAGTGATTTCTTTGCCACTAAAAATATTGAAATACGCGAATTATTAGTTACGAAATATGCAACCACTTGTATATATAAACGCAAGTTAGTAAGCTGAAAATTCGGCTGAAATATGAAAAAGAAAATGTTAAAATGTTGAAATGTTTATGTAGTCATCGTAAAAATTTTTCTTTTGTTATTGTATACGTAATTCTTCCATGGGCAATCAACTAGCCATCTACGTTTTAGCTTTTCTATAATTGATGTGACTTTTATTTGATGAGAAAGAAAGTGGTGCGGTTGTGGCAGTAGAAGTATAACATATTGTTAATAGGTAATTTGTATGAATGTACATTGCAAATGTTTTTGTCCAGAATATAACGTAGTGCAAATATTAAAATTTCAGGGAGACATAGGAAACTCATGTTGAGGACTGCTCGGAAAAATGCTGGACTTTTAATTTATTGTTACATGTCATTACTTGTTTGTATGTACTGAATTTTTGTATTGAATCGCCTGTTGATAGCCCATTAATTTCACCTTAATAAAACGAACTCCGCCCTGGAAGAGAGAAGCATTAGTTATGCTACAAAAGTGCAAGAATGGATCCACAAAAAATTACTGAATTAGCAACTTTATTAAGAAAAAATGGTGATAAAATATTGAGCTCGGAATTCTCGTTGACCTTATCAGGTAATCAGAAATTTTTATTTGTACTAACGAAAAATCTGTATGTCACATTTATAAGACAAAGGCTAAATTATTTAGTGTATAAGTACATATATAAAAAATATGTATGTCCTTTGCCATTAAAGCGCTACTCATTTATGCCAGTTTTCTTTGTTTTCATTGCTTTCGCTTTGCTGAACTGTTTTGATTTATTTTTAGAAATATTTGGTATTTATTTTCAATCAAACATACATACAAAACTACTATCCCTGCAAACAAAAGTTCCCAAAATCTTAACGAAATCTTTAGGAGTATTTCATTTCTGTAACGATTTTTTTACGAATCTTCAAAGAAAATTATATGAAGTGGTTGAAACGAGTTTGTAATGAAATTTCTGTATGAAAAATAAAGAAAATTCTGAAAAAATTCTGCAAGAAATTCTTCATATAACAGCATTATTTTTCGAAAATTCGTACAGGAGTCGGAAGTGTGCACAGTTTATTTAATTTTAGAAAATTCAGCACAAAATCTGATGCGATCCTTACGAATACTTTAAAATGTATCTTCAATTCAGACTACTCTGAAAAAATGGTTTGCAGGGATGTTCATATCCTACAATATATGCGCACTTCTTTGTAGATGTGGAAAAAAAATTCCTTTTAATTAGATTACCCACTTGTTGCGAATAATATCTTTTAATAAAGTTTTTTTTTCTACTCTATAAGCTTTAGAAAATATATTTAGGTTAATGTAACTGTATTGTAAACCGCAATATGCATTCTGGTCTTATCGTTGTGTGACTCATTTGCCTTACATACCCAAGTCACTATCTCATAAATGTTTTTAATTAGATCAAAATAGATTTTTATAAAGTATGTCCTTCTATTTATAAATTATTCAATCAAAGCGTTTATCGTGTTGCCCGTTTTGTTTTGATTGTACTGTTGGCTTTGCCATTACATTAGGTAGAAAATGAGCTCGATCACATCACACAAGCCTTATCAGTTATAATTGATTTTTGAACCTACCATGCAAACGTACAACAGTACGTTCAAATGTAACTATAGGGGGCCTAACGTTGAGTACCGTTTTACGTGTAAAGTTGCTACGTAGCAATCTACCACATGTTTTGCTGCTCCTTCAACAACAAAATGCGTGCTAGATTGTTACGGGTAGCAACTTTACATCTAAAATGCTACGGAAAGTGAGTTCCGTTAATATGTGTAATTTCTTACAGGCACCTTGCTGCGCGCCCTCAACGACTCATTCACACTAATCATAGATGGCGCTGCTGAAATTGGTGCTTCCTCGCAGACCTTTCAGGTCGCCAAGCCGGTCAACTCGAGATCGCCCGTCTTTACCGACTTGCAGTTAATCTATGATTTCGTACAAAAGACACCGTTGCTGTGTATAGTCCACTACCCTACTGATGAATATTTTGATGGTAAAATTGATATCAGTAAGTTTCGTGCTTTACGTCGACTAGAAGTGCAAAAGACTAGTGTGCGGCAGGTGATCGGCATACAGCGGTTGCGTGCACAACTACAGCAGCTCATTTGTGTCAAGAGCCTTACCAACGTGGAGGACATTATAACGCGATGCGGTGGTGACAACTCAAATGGATTTGTATGGAATGAATTGAAAATTGCCGATTTTAGTTATAATAGTTTGCAGCGCATTGATGGCGCACTAGAATTTGCACAGTTTTTACAACACCTGAATCTACGCCACAATCAGCTGCGCAGCGTAGAGGCTATCAAGTGGTTACCCCATTTAAAGACGTTAGATTTGAGCTATAATTGTCTACAATGTGTACCACAATTCCATATGGAAGCCTATAAGCGTTTGCAATCGCTAAATATGAGCAATAATTTTGTTGAGGATCTCATGGGCATTGCTAAATTAGATGCGCTCACAGATTTGGATCTCTCCGATAATTGCCTACTAGATCATTCGTGCTTGCTACCACTCAGTACGCTGATAACGTTAAACTATCTTAACCTGTACGGCAATCCGTTGTGTTGCCATCCCAAACATCGACTGGCAACTGCACAATTCCTACACAAGAATACCGCCACCGTGAAGTTCATACTAGATTTTGAACCGCTTTCGAAGAGTGAAAAAGCGGTAACCGGCAGCCAACAGTTGCGTCATGTTGGCGCGCTAAATAGATACGCGCAACGGTCGTCCTCGACTTCCATCAATAGCAGCCGTGTGCCATCCTCAACACAAACACCTGCCTCCAGTGTGGGTTCATTGCGTTCCTTTAAATTTAACGAAAGCTCATCGGAGTTACCAGATGCCGTTAAAACCGCCGATAGTGGTGTGGGCACACGAAAACAAGCTTCTAAAACACGCACGGTGGATATACTGGAGGAAGAAGGCGTGCATTCACTGACGCCAGATGAGAGTGATGAGCTGGTGGTAGCTGAAAAACTGAAGCCGGTGAAGGTAGCTTTGAAAGCATCAAACATATCAATTGAAGACGACACACAACATCTGGAGGCAAAGAAGCAAATTGAAACCTTACGTGAGAAGTATGGTGCTAACTGGTTGCAGTCTGGCAATGCAGAAATGATGCAGAGTGTTTTAGGTTCGGCATATAAAGAAAATAAATATTTTGTATTAATATATCGAATTTTTGCAGGCATTGAAACCACAAATGGCGCACCTACAGGAGTAATAACAACGACGAACACTTCTAGGCAACTTTTTGACGATTTTTTGGGTGAACTTTCTGAGTCAGCGCTTGCGGCAACAGCTAAACCCACAACGCAGAGAGAGACCAATGATATGCTTGAAAACACATTGCATTCGTCCACCCCAATGAATAATAGCTATTTAAGTGGAGATGTGCCTAAACTTGAAGTTTTCGCTTCACCCATTAAAGCGAATGAGCCACTTGGCAATACAGACACAACTTTGTATCAAAGTATGGACAGCACCAACTCTAATGTTAATCAAAATCATACGCTTTATCAATCGGTAAATGATGCTGATAGCACATTGATGCAATCGACGGCAGATTCTTTGAATTCTTCTTTAGAACAACGGAGTATAAGTGATTTGACAGTGGCAGAGGACGATGATGAACATCCGCATTTGAAGGATGTTTATTCAAATGTAGCTGACGAAGAGCCTGAAGGTATGCATAAAAGTGCTTGAAAGATAGTTTATCTATCTATTTTTACCGACTTCAAAAAAGGAGGAGGTTATCAGTTCGTCGGAATATTATATATTTTTTTCGTTCTGTATATGTTACCGCATAACTTTGGACCACGTTAACCGATTTCGATAATTCTTTCTTCATCGGAAAGGTGGTAACTCAAGGGTCCGATAATTGGATAGTGAAGAAATTAACGATAATCTTAAATTTGTATATGAAAATTTACATCTCTTTGGTTTTTTGCTTAAAAATTACTTATTTTATTGTGTATTTGCACTGATCTAATAATTAAACTTTCACTTACTTTTTGTTATAAAATTCGTATAGTCTCAGAACCCGAAGACGATGAAGTGACTTATATAGTCTACACAACGCCACGTAATGAAGCCGTATTTTTAACCATATCAGAAAATTACTTGCGTGTGCGCGATACATTAACACAAAAGTATGTAGTTAAAAAATATGTGTACTATATAATTTGTATTGCAATTAATATGTGCTATTTCAGAACCATTACCAAGTGGAGCCTGAAAATTTTAGAATCTTGTGATCGCATAAAATCAAATACGATACGTATAAATTTCGATACAATCAAGGCGGATAAGAAAGAGCGCATCTATACTGTTGAAGATGGGCTTTGTCAGGTATTCAAGTTCATACAAATTTTTAAGTGACGGCTTACTTCTTCTTAAAAGTTTGCCAAAATAAAACGCTCACGATGGTAAAAGCTTTTAATGCTTTCGTCAAGTTTCTATAATCCTTTTGAGGCAAAGAATTTCAATAAATTATAAATTGCCAATTTTTGCAAATAATTATATTGAATTTTGCTTTGTAAGCAGAATCTAATTAATATTATACCCTTGTAGGAGCTCGAGCGCAAATTACGTGATATACTCTCACAACGTGATCTTGCTGACATGAATCAAACCGTTTATCGCTGTGTTAATTGTGCCTGCCAGTTCACAGCAGAGAATAAAAAGATGCCGCGGCAACAGGGTAAGCGTTTTACAAAAAAAGTTTGAATTGCGTATATATATTTTTCCCCATGCCATTTAGATGTACATTGTCCTTATTGCAAGAGCACCTTTGTCGCCGAGGTGCATGACATACCAAAACTACAACCGGAGGCAACTAGCGAAAAGCTCTCACCGGCGGCAATAGTCGATGAGGAAACACCAATTAGCTCTGGTACACCACCGAAATGTCAGCAATCACACAACAACGTAGCGTCTAATATTGAAGTTGTTAGTGTTAATGATACGAATAGTATTGGTAAGTTAAAAAAACACCCCCCATCATAAGCAAAGAATTAATTTCTTTAATTTTTCCCGCTAATTTGATTCACTTTGAAATTCATTTTTGATGCGTGTAAATTTATTTTTAATTATATTATTGTTAGAACAAACAAAAAAAGAAACCTCTTAAACTAAAAAAAAACTGTGATTTATAAGTTTACTAAAAAATTTATTAAATATATGTATGTAGTATATTCATGTATGTACATAACTTTTTAATTTCTGTTCCATTTATTTATTACAATTTAATGCAATATTTTTATTTCTTTTCTTCATTTGCATGCAACAACTACGATGCAAACAAATCAAAAACAAAATCCACTCAACTAACTTTCAATTATATTGTGTACTGTTTTTGCTTAAAATTTTTGTCAAATTAAAACCGCTGTAAACAAAATGTACATTGCCAAAGTTAAAGGACCGACCAGGCTTACCGCAATTAAAACACCCAAATATAGGAATCCACTACAGGGGCTGAAAAGTTAATATCTCTCTTTTAAAATGCTTTTAATTTTTTCAGCAAAAGTAGCATTGATTTTAACAAAATTTTGGGGAAAAAAATTTAGACAAAGAAGTTCAAAATTTAAATTGGCCTAATCAATGCTCCTTCTTTATTTACAATACTTTACTTTTTATGCTTAATATTAAAGCCCTGTGCCCAACTCTGTAGTTAAATGGTTTTAGCAAGCAATTTTTCTCATGACAAAAAATTATACGGATAATATCTTAAATAATGTCTCGAAATTAAACAGGCGAGATTCGTATACTTACAGGCTTCGAGTTTCCCAATTTTTTGTGTTAAAAAGATTCCCCTGATTTTTCCCCCCTAAACTTTATCGAAGCTCTTTTAATATTCAGCGACGGTTTAATGTAACTCCCAGAATTAATCCCTTAAAAGTCATTATTTCTTAAAAAAAAAATAGAGAATTTCAGCAACCCACTTTAGCCTACTGTAAAGGTCGATCCCCGGAAATTGATCTTATTCTTTTGTTTCAAAAATTGTGAAGCCTCTTAAGAAGTACTCCCTAATGGCATTTCTAGATATAGCAGGGCTTTTAACAACATATGTATTTCTGAACGCAATAACCTCCGCCATGGCATTACAGTCCTCCGAATAAACAGGTCTCTAGTTGAACTCATCTACCCACTCCCAGTGCTCACCCTTAATTTTTTTAATTTTAGAAGAATTATATCAATAAAATGTAAATGTAATAAAAGCTTAATAAAGTCTTGTCATTGCACATTAAAATGAAAATAATACATATAAAAACGGGCACCTGGATTGGCGTTTTATCGTATACATCAATAATATAAGCCTTAACAATTAGCCTATAACAACAGCTTGGGTGCAGGATAGAACATAAGTATGTTTTATAGAATTTTTATCATAAATTATCCTCTATTAAAATTTAATATTTCAATACCTTTTTGTTTTCACTGCCTCTCCCTCTTATCTAATAAACCATCCAACATAAAAAACGTAAAGGCTCTGCTAATTCACTTAACGAATCCTCTTCCTGCTCGAAAATTACCAACTCACAAAACTCCTTCGATTCTAATCAATCGGTTGTGGGTAGCTCCAACACCGAACGTCTACAGGAGTTTAATGGCGACGAAAGTAGCGATGTCGATATCATTTCCAATCCCAGTCAATCAAGTATTGAGGTATTAGATCATAATGCTAGCCGTAAGGCATCTGAGGAGCGACGCTTAGCCCATATGACACCGCTGGAGCCAATCTATGGCTTCAGCTATACGCAAAGCTTTATTGAACGTGAATTCGGCAATACTGCTGCTGCGGCTATGCTTGAAAATCAAGCAAAAGTGGGGAAAAACACAACTGAGAATGCTGCATCATCATCAACAACAACAACAGTAGCGGCTGAGCCTGCAACAATGACATCTAGCTCTGCTGTGGCACCTGTCACCAACGCCGCCTCCATTGGTGTTCTGACACATTTGCAGCTTATCGAAAGCAGCTCTTCCGGATCGGTAACGGATAGCGTTTGCACCGCTTATGAGCAACAACAGCATCAGCAACTATTGAAAAAAACACCCTCCGCCGATGAGTTGCTGTCAAAGAGCGCTGAGAAAATGATTTTAAAAAACCTGCTAGCAGCCGAGAGTGTAGCAACGCTGGCGGAGCGCAGCCTCACGTCAGAGCAAACGTTACCGAAGGAGAATGAAGCAAATGGTGTCACTAATGGGCATGCAACGAAAAAAGAAGACAGCAAGGTATCATCCATATTTGGTGGTAAGCTATTGCTAGATAGTACAATTAATTAAACGAAATTTAAATTCTACTTTACTTCTACTACTCCTACAGCTCTTATGCAGACCACAAACAACCTCATGTCCAGCTCGAAAAAAGCAAACGCACTAGCAAATCAACAATTTTCTACGTGTCAGCCATACAAATACAATTACGCAGATTTCAATGATGTTGACCATCGCTTGAAATTGTACTTTTATCAAACAAAATTCGATGAGAATGAACAATTGAAATGGTTGGCGCGTGGACGCATATACAATGGTACTACTAAAACACTTTGTCCTGGTATAGTGGTCTTGTCCACCTGCAAGTGTTACCTTATGGAGGCATTCGCTCCTGAAAATGAAGATGTCACCAAGTGGCTACGTTTGTTGGGGAGCGTCACCGCAGATCGACTAGAATGCATACATCTGCTGCCGTGGAAAATGGGGCTAGAATTTACGCTGCGCGATTGGGGCAGCTTTTTGCTGCTGTTGCAGGATATTCTGCGCACCGATAGTTTGTTGTTATACTTTGCGAGTGAGTAAAGGAAAAATTTCTTTAAATAATAGAAGCAAAACATTTTCCAAATATGCAATAATTTATTGTATAAATATTAATACTTCCATTAGATAACTCGCTTCCTTCGCAGTGCGAGCTCAAATATCAACCATCTACAGAGTTGCTGAAACGCCTCAACAACGCCGTCCGTGACGAGCAATTAAAAATGTGCGCACTGCTCAATGGTTGTACTGTTACTTGTGGCCAAGCAAAGCGTAGTTTAAACAATTGTACTCTACTGACTACCGACACACACCTATGCATCAGCTCTAGTAAATTCGATTGGCTAACTACCGCTGCGGCAGATGCGGAAATTGAAATTTGCTTGACTCAATTGATGTCAAATCTCGTTGAAGTGGAACAAGTGGATGCTAATACCTTTACAATAAATTATCTAGATGAAACTCAGGATCAGACTGAAATATGGCAGTGTACATTTGAGACGAAGGAGAATGCCAACAGCTGCTTAAATGCTATTGCACAATCTTGGGAGAAGCTTTTCGGCGTACCACTCCTAACTACGACGTGAGAATTGCATATTTTCAAAGCAATTATAATATATGTATGTATCTATGTATAGACAAATAGTTTTTTACCAATTCGGATAATGAGTGTATTTGGTGCAGCGAAAGCAAGCTAAGTTGACGCCATATATAATGTAGAAAAATAGCAAAAAAAAAAATCTTCACAAATTTGCAATTATTTATACTGTATGCAATACAAATAATTTTTTACATGTTTAACATAGCGTTAGTTCTTCGTACATAATACATGCATATTTACTTTGTGTCTGACCTTACATACTTGCATATATATAGCAAGTCTTTGATTAAAATAATTAAAAGATACTATTGAACGTGAACTTACTAGAAGTGAATGTATGTATACTTTACAATTGTTTTATTTTTATTCTTTTCGATTACGCAAATTAAAAAAAAATATATATACATATATATTTAAACCAAAAATTGTCATCATTGCAGCAGGCACTAAGTGCAATTGTTCAGGATTTTTTGACTTTTCATTGAAGCGGTATTTTAGAATAGAAATCATAAGTTCACCAGCTTCGATCAAACGTGATATCTTTATCCAACCCAACGAAGCGTAATGGCAGGGTAAATATCACATTCTTTGATGCTTCGTTGGAGGCGAAGAAAAGCGCGAGTTATTTAGCCAGGTGAAACCCTAAAAAGCCATTAGCTTGAAAAGGAGACATTTATCTGACTGAGATCCTCGATTTGTCATTGGCCACTCGTAACCATTCTTAAACCCAGGCCCTGCCAAAACTTGGGAGCATTACCACTCATGGAAACTTGGTAGAAGTACCAACTCCTTGGAGCTTGCGTTGTGCACACAGTCCATAAACGGAATGCTGGCATCAACTTTGCTAACCCATCGCACTGGATACTGTAGTAGGCTTAGCTTCTACTTATCCAGACTCGACCCCGGCACATGTCCGGCTCGGGAAGGCTCCAGACAGGACCCCAACGGCCTATTAACTTAAACAAAAATACATATAGAAACCCAACCCCAAAAAAATAATAAGTACATGTATTTTGCTATAGTTAATTTTGAAGCATGTATGTATTTTCCCTTAATAAAACTTTTCAACACTAAACAGTAAACGCAAAATTCACTATTAATAGAAATTATGCACTATTAATTTATTTAATACGTCTAAGCTAATTTCAGAAAATAGAAAACATTTCCTAAAACCTACTGCTTAAATGTATTGACAGTGCCGCCTTCAATATAACGGTATGGTCTAGCGCGTATACGCTTTGCAAATGCCTTTATGTAGTGTTTCTCCCGATGATACTCCACTGGATTGTAGAGTGGACCCTCCGTCTCCAAGAATATATCAAAACTGTACATTGTACGCACTAGTTGAGTGGCCAATAACGCCAATGGATGTTGGAGCATCGCTTGTGTCAATGAATTTGTCCAAAACTCCATTGATTTTACTGCTGCACTGTTTGCGGCATTATGCTGGCCATTCCAGTAAATGCATATAAACCAGATTGGACTTTCGGCAGGAAATTTATTACTTATACTAACTAGACATTCCATTTTGGCTGAGCCGCGCACGACTACAGCGCGATAGAAGAGTTGATTGCCATTGATGAGTTCGCAATCGGTGTAAGGCGCCGATGACAAGTACTCTTCGTAAGTGAGTGCTGTCCACTGCACGAGGCTACATGCAGGTCGTGTTGTAGGCAAACGTTCTTCTTTCAGATACAAATCGATTTGCTTTTGCACCAAGGCGCGTATTTGTTTGATCAAATTCAAGCGCGAAGTCCAAAGGTGCTGTATGGATTTAATTAAATCTGGGATCAATTTCTGCAACTTTGGTGGTTCTGGTACGACGACGGATTCTGATGCATCACTGATTTCGTTGAACACTTCAATACAGCACATGGTCTGCAGCCAACGGTAGGGGCGTCCGTAATCTTTAGAGTTCAAATATTCGACACATTCTTTTGTAGTCATATTTATGTTTTTCAGCTCATATTCTGCACCTGGTACGGGTATGGTTTCGCCCATATCGTCATCATTCAAATACTTAAGCACGTCTTGAGTTAGCGTTGCATCTGCAAAGCTCTGATCTGCATCACTCAAGCTGACCACCGTTGCAGCAGTAATAAAGCCCAGTCGCTTAAAGTAACGAAGTTTTACTGCTATGGACTCATCCATACTTTTCGCACCATTGCCAATTGTGAAGCGTACTTCAAGCGGGTGGGGTTGTAAAATACGCTTGCGCTGTTCCTGCATTAAATCTACTAGTAATTCGCTATTACCGCCGTGAGTTTTACGTTTCTTTGCAACACTGCTTACGTCTATCTCATCTGTGTCCGAACTAGCTCCACTCTTAATTGTTTCTGTTTGCGCAGCCAATTCCAGTTGACGCACATCATCTTCACAACCCAAAACTACTACACAAACATCGCATTCTTTTGCTAACTCTATTGCGTGTATATTCATGTAAGCTAAATAAAGTGGTCGAGGTAATAGCTGCACTAACTGTTGCAATTTCCATTCACGATCCATTGGTACTTGAAGAGCTTCTTGCAACGGCCGTGTGGCTTTCATCAAAGTACGCAATGATGGCGCAAACGATGTAAGTTTCTCTGTTTTCAAAACGATATCCCTGAAAACTTGCTGCTTTGTATTCAGTAGTTCTTTGCATTGTGCTGCCAGCTGCTTACGCAAATTCAACTCACGCTCCAGGCGAGCCAAATGCTTGGCATGTCCTGTCAATGGCGACACGTTCGTGGGCATGAGCTCTTTATCATTCTCAGTTGGTTCTTCATTTTCTGGCACCAATTCAATGTCTTCATCTTGACTCTTGAATTTGTGGCAATATCGTATTTCACGCTTCAAGTGATTGACCTCGTATAGCAAATTCTGTAGGTGCAATCGATTGCTGTCTACGCGCACTTTTTCGCGATGCAAATCTTCACGTCCAGAGCGAAGGCTGTACTTCACCATCCGATTTACTTTCTTGATCAACACGAACAGCAGTGAAGCATACTTGCGTTTCTCGGTAAATTCCTCAGAACGATCGCGTTCTCCAGTACTATTTTTCATCCTGAGCACTTCGTCAAAGATGCTACGTAGCGTCTCGAAATTCTTATGCAAGGAATCGGCCATNAAAAGCAACCCTGCGTGCTTGGAAGGAGTGTGTACCAATAATTTCATCCCTAGCATATTCATCCCCGAGGAAGGCAGTCGCCAAATTCACCGAAGGTTGTTTACTGGTTATATTGTGATAAATACACAGAAATGAATGGCGAACGGCGATAAAGAATCCGACAACATGGAAACTAAACTGACATATCTTTGACAGCTCGTGTTTCGGCAAGGTTTAGTGATGGCACGATTAATCGAATAACCGATTTTAATCGGTTATTTTCATTCGGTTAACGATTTAATTGTATCGATATTTTCCTTTTTATGCAAAAATTTAATGGGCTTACATAATAATAATAATAATAGATTGGCGCTTACACATATGTTAGTGTTTGGCCGAGCTTGTCGTCCGATTTGTGGCGTGCGCCTTGATGTTGTCACACAGAGCGGAGGGACCTACAGTTTTACGTCGACTCCGAAGGGCGATTGTATTTTTGTGAGAAGCTGTTTTTCATGGCAGAAATACACTCGGAGGTTTGCCATTGCCTGCCGAGGGACGACCGCTGTTAAGAAAAACCCTTTTTTCTATATTTTTGCGATTTTGCTTTGACCAGGGCTTGAGCCCAGGCGTTACGGAGTGGAAGCGCGCACTGCTTACCACTACACCACAGCGGCAGCAATGGGCTTACGCATACTGAAAATCTTTCTAAGAAATCAAATTAAAAAGCTCGAATTTTTTTAATAACAAAAAGAATTCTTGTGATGCGCTTATATTTTTGACACGGGGTGTATAACGGATGGTATACTACTTTACATCTTTTTATTTATTGATTCCCTTAGTTTTTTGTTTTCTTTATTGTTTGCGCACTGAATTCATGGTCAATTTTTATAACTTAGTAAATGGTTTTTATTATTTTCGATTTTAATCGAACCGACCGATTAATCGGTTAATTTCTTACGATTAACTGCAATTATTAATCGAATGCTTTCGATTAATCAATTAACCGATTAATCGATTATTAAAGTTTTTTTGCCATTACTAGCAAGGTTGCATTGATTTAGTGTTATCAGTCAACAGCAGTTAAAGTATATAACCTTTACGTGATCTATGATTCACACACACACACTTCTACGACGACAACACTTTGATAAACCTTGCTTCTCTCTTTCAATTAGCTTGGCCTCCATCACTACTCCTTTACTCAATATAATCGCTTAGAAATTATGCAGTCGATTGAACCTGTTTAATAAATTTCCCCAAGTCGAGTACTTAGGGCTAAAGCTCAAACAGTCAACGACGTAACGTAGACGTAGGTTGACGCAGACACGATCTACCTTATGGGATTCGCGTGTTAACCAAAACTCATCACCGCATAGCGNGAGTGGAAGCGCGCACTGCTTACCACTACACCACAGCGGCAGCAATGGGCTTACGCATACTGAAAATCTTTCTAAGAAATCAAATTAAAAAGCTCGAATTTTTTTAATAACAAAAAGAATTCTTGTGATGCGCTTATATTTTTGACACGGGGTGTATAACGGATGGTATACTACTTTACATCTTTTTATTTATTGATTCCCTTAGTTTTTTGTTTTCTTTATTGTTTGCGCACTGAATTCATGGTCAATTTTTATAACTTAGTAAATGGTTTTTATTATTTTCGATTTTAATCGAAACGACCGACTAATCGGTTAACTTCTTACGATTAATTGCAATTATTAATCGAATGCTTTCGATTAATCAATTAACCGATTAATCGATTATTAAAGTTTTTTTGCCATTACTAGCAAGGTTGCATTGATTTAGTGTTATCAGTCAACAGCAGTTAAAGTATATAACCTTTACGTGATCTATGATTCACACACACACACTTCTACGACGACAACACTTTGATAAACCTTGCTTCTCTCTTTCAATTAGCTTGGCCTCCATCACTACTCCTTTACTCAATATAATCGCTTAGAAATTATGCAGTCGATTGAACCTGTTTAATAAATTTCCCCAAGTCGAGTACTTAGGGCTAAAGCTCAAACAGTCAACGACGTAACGTAGACGTAGGTTGACGCAGACACGATCTACCTTATGGGATTCGCGTGTTAACCAAAACTCATCACCGCATAGCGGTGACGTTTCCGTTGCTGCTCTCTCTCTCTATCAACAGTAAATTTGATATGCTGCTACGTACGTCAACTTAAGTTTACGCTACGTCGTTGACTAACTGAGCTTTAAGTGTTAGGAAAGGTCTTTGGCATATTAGGGCTATGCGGCTAAATAAAATGATTGAGTTCTTTCTATTTTCATATTGATACAAATGATAAGATCAGTATTTGTCGCTTTATACCGTATTCGAAAAATTACATGTTTCAATGAACCCATAGATTTGAATGTCATCTAGATTTAGCAATTTATTTGTGAACAAGTAAAAAAGTCTCAGTTCGGGTAGAGCCGAAAATTAAATACCAGGCGCAATTATTAAATGTAGATTTTCACCTTTCCGAAAACTATCGTTACATAGTAAGAATAGTGGTTTTGCCTCTATCTCTAACAGTTTCGATAGTATATTCAGTTATACTTAATGAGATAAACTTATATGGTAAGATGTGTGCGATATCACACATACGTGCCAAAATTCTATAATGATATTACTTGCGATGTGGGCGTGGTTATTATCCGATTCTAAAAATGTTCAGCCGTTTGCTACGTTGTACCAAGGCTAAAACAATTTGGGAGACATTGGTGTAGCGGTTGCCAAAATATACACTTGTAATCATAACTGGCCGTGGCTATGCCCATTTTTCCAAAAATTAATAATATTCTTATTTTACGTCTAAAAATCATTGAAAATATCAATTTTCAGCGCATAAGCTTCAGTAGTTACTAAAATATCGCAGTTTTCGTATTTTCTGAAAACTACCGTTATATGGGAAGTGGCGTGGTTACAGTCCGATTTTGCCCATTTTCAATACTAATACATACCCAATTTCGTTGAGATATCTCGAGTTTTGCTGGAGTTATCGTATACGCGGCGGACAGACAGACATGGCTTAATCGACTTCTCTTTCCATACTGATCATTTATGTACATATATGTCTATATCTATCTCGATTCGTTTTGGCCGTTACAAACAACCGTTATGTGAACAAAGTTATAATACCCTTGTGCACAAATGCGACCGACGGTATCACGTAATTTTCTTTCGTAGGGTTTTCGATCCGTGAACGGATGTTACGATTCGAGCTCAGATTTTTAGACAATATCGAAATTTCGGCTTTCAGTCTTAAAAGCTAAATTTATTTACTTTTACTTACTAGAAATAATACATTCAAATTCTTAAGTTTATTTTCGATCCATTCGGTATCTACTACCGTGGAATTAGCCAGATGTATTGTGATTCGCACTTTAAAATAAAAATGTTGAGCAGCCCTGATGTGGAGAGGCAGAATTTCGATGTCTATGTAGAATGTTGGTCCTGTAATAGAGGATCCTTTTGTGCTGGGCCTTGGTTGACGTATGGCTTTCTGAACTCCCTTTAAGAAGACTTTCAAGTGGTCACTTTTTCGCCATGACACCTTACCTCCCCAGTTATACCAGAAATCTCCCGATTTGTCATCAGACTCTTGTACATTAGCTTACATGGCCAAAAATGGACGAAAAATTTCGAGAGTGGTATCAATCGAAGCGTTTTAGCGCCAATAATAATAATCCGACAGCGGAAATTAACCTTTAATTAATTAAAGAGTTACTTGCAAAAAACACTTGCACTTTTCGCACTTTCTTTTGATGCTTTTCACGCAAACAAAAGTAGTAAATTAAAACAGCTTAACACGTATTTATTTGTTTTTGTACATTTGGGATGTATTAGAGCCCGATTTCAGATGGCCCACTTAAGTCTTAAGTAGAGATTGTTGCTTAACTTCCACTATTCATTTTCAGATCACACATTTAATGGCCGCTCGTAAATATACAGGCCAATTCTTGATACTCCCGGGGAGTTTGTTCTCCGGGAATTTGTTTCTCCCGAGAAAGAAATCCCCCAATAATTAACTCCTAGTAGTAGCATTTTTCCCGAAAACTTGGGAGGATTAAATTCGAACTTCGAAAAAGCTGTTTGACACTTTTTTGAGAGCTCAACTCCGCCATTTAGTATAAAAATCCTCAAGGAATTTTTATTCATGATAGGAGGAAAGGGAGAAGAGAGAAAATTCCCGGGGAGTTTCTGTTCAGAATCGGCCTGATAAGTTTTTCCCATTTAGTGAGTTAGTTTCTAAAATTTCTTTATCCTCGTGCTAGTAGTATAAAGTTAGTGATACTGAGCTCTATAGCCAAAGAAAGCACGACTATTGTCGCATGTGTAAACGAAAAGNACAGCGGAAATTAACCTTTAATTAATTAAAGAGTTACTTGCAAAAAACACTTGCACTTTTCGCACTTTCTTTTGATGCTTTTCACGCAAACAAAAGTAGTAAATTAAAACAGCTTAACACGTATTTATTTGTTTTTGTACATTTGGGATGTATTAGAGCCCGATTTCAGATGGCCCACTTAAGTCTTAAGTAGAGATTGTTGCTTAACTTCCACTATTCATTTTCAGATCACACATTTAATGGCCGCTCGTAAATATACAGGCCAATTCTTAATACTCCCGGAGAGTTTGTTCTCCGGGAATTTGTTTCTCCCGAGAAAGAAATCCCCCAATAATTAACTCCTAGTAGTAGCATTTTTCCCGAAAACTTGGGAGGATTAAATTCGAACTTCGAAAAAGCTGTTTGACACTTTTTTGAGAGCTCAACTCCGCCATTTAGTATAAAAATCCTCAAGGAATTTTTATTCATGATAGGAGGAAAGGGAGAAGAGAGAAAATTCCCGGGGAGTTTCTGTTCAGAATCGGCCTGATAAGTTTTTCCCATTTAGTGAGTTAGTTTCTAAAATTTCTTTATCCTCGTGCTAGTAGTATAAAGTTAGTGATACTGATAATAGTGTGAGTCGTTCCTGTAACAGAGTGCGTAAACTTATAAGGTTATCTGCTGATAAAGTTATCGGTTTAGATGAATACCACTTTTGTTTGTCCATTTTGACAGCTCATAGTTTCTGCTAGTATAAATTTTAATAGCAGAAATTAGCAGGAGAGCCAAAACAAATATGAGCGTAGGAACGAGAGAGATTGCTAGTTTTTTGGGTTAAGAAACGCTTTCCAGCAGAAATTAGTGATGACTTTTGTTAACTACCTGTTAAAAAACAAAGCTTTTAATTACTGAATCATGGTCCGACACCATAATCCAACTACACAAGGTCTGACTGACGTTTGTAATTTCGGCGCCATGTTATTTTCTTTGAAAAGTAAACAAAGAACATGAAGACGAAGCATAAAGAAAACAATTAAAGCAATTTTGAAGCACATGTTTCTGCTAACCAATTTATTATTTTTGTTCGTGTTTTTGCAACCAATCACCGTACACTTCATTTTAATTACATTTGCACAAAAAAATGATTGAAAATCGCTTAAAAATCACTGAAATAAACCACCGACAAAATACACTTAAAGAAAGAAGCAAAACAGCAATAGCAAACTTCAAAATTACGAACGTCGCACACTTTTTTCTCAATTGCTATTACAAATGGCTGCTTCTCAACCGGTCAGATCTGTTCTAATTGGTTCATAGTCCGACACCTCATTTTATTGCATCATGGTGTTAATGCAATTGCGCCGCGCAGCGCAGTGTCACAAAGGTCATTGAGAAGTGTTTCTTCTGTAAGTTTAGAAGGCTCTGGCCTTAAACATTATAAAAGTCGCCAAATTTGTTTTCCTATTTGTGTTTCTTGAATACTCAAATTAAAGTATTTCTTTATACAACTTTAATATTGAGCATTTTAACGGTACATTTTAAATAAATGTCAATTATTACAATTTACGTAATCAATTAGCTTTACTTATCACTTAATTGTTCGGCAATCCAGTCAATATTTTCCTCGTAATATCTGGGATCTGATACAACTAAAGCGGTATGTTTACAAGTATAGTAATAAACGAAGGATACTGCAATAAATAGATTATTTCAACGATAAACTTTAAATATGTTTAATATAAATTATAATAATTTGAATACCAAGGCGCTGTACAAATGCTAAGGCGGTAAGAGTACTTGACCAATCAGCAGTTGGCGCCCACATCGTATTGTAAACTATCCAGAAATGTTGCGAAGCCGAAAGTAGGAAGTAGGTTAGAATTGTGAGTAAAAAGAATTTGCAATTACGCAAAATTACAGAGGCACCGCCGACCTAGAAGCCAAAGTATTTCAATTAATTCAAATATTTATTGGTCACTCTCAAAACTTGTTCACCCACCTCGTAAACACAGGTTGAATGCACAGCAAAGGTGAAAAACACATATTCACAGATTATAAAAACATCTTGAGTGCTATAAAATAGTATGCATTAAAAAAATAAACAAGACTATTACGGAGTTGTATCCCTTTTTAAGTTGTACTTACACAAACATCAATATTGTGAACTGGAGCTTTTCACGTAGAAATATATGGGCAAAAGTATTGAAAAACAAATCAGCTAATAAAAGCGTAAATTGTAGACACAGCAATAACGAATAGCGACGCAAAGTCAATTTCATTGTGGAAATTTTAATAAACACTAAAATACTAATTTTATTTTCTCCCGCAAACTTTTAAAGGAATTTCAGTAGCTCACGCTAAATCCAGCTCTCTGACGTCAAAACATTTCTTTTTTTTTAATTTCCTGACATTTTTTTTGTATTTATGTTTGTACTTCAGTATGTGTTTGCTCATTGTTGAAAAAGGATACAAGTGTCCTTAACAGGCGCATGCGTGGTTTGAAAGGACTTTATTGACATAATCGCAGAAACGTAACCCGCAAAGTAAATCCGACGCAAAATTCTAGTACCGTTGCAATAAGTGTATATTTCTTCTCTAATCCAATAGCTTAACGGATCTTTGCTAAATTTTTGAACATAATCGTTAGCCCTAGTCTGAATACAGTTCACTAAAATTCTCCCAGAATATCAATTTATTACCAATATTTTTGCGCTAATCCCTACCAGCTGTCGCAAGCATCGTATAGTCAAAATTTGGCAGTTCACTGACAGCTGTCAATTTTATGTCCATTTCCGTTTCTTTCTACTGACAACAACAGCAAGATGAAGTACGTCTATTCGACAATTGTAATTTTAAATTTATTTATTTTACACACATCTTATAAGAAAAATGCAAATTGAAAGCATATTTTTTATATTAGTAACAGTGATTGGCTGCACGTAATGAAATTTCCTGCAAATTAACAGTGTTTTCTTCGTATTTGCAGAATCGGATTGTGTTCATTCAGTGGGTACAAAATCTACCCAGGACATGGCAAGACCATGGTCAAGGTTGACGGTAAGGTATGTAAACGTGCTTGTATCAGCACTAGTACATAATTAACATTTGCGTTTTTCTTCCACCATCACAGACTTTCACTTTCCTCGACAAGAAATGCGAACGCTCCTACCTGATGAAGCGCAATCCGCGTAAGGTCACTTGGACCGTTCTGTACCGTCGCAAGCACCGTAAGGGTATAGAAGAAGAAACCACTAAGAAGCGTACCCGGCGCACACAAAAGTTCCAGCGTGCCATTGTCGGTGCTTCGCTTGCCGAAATCATGGCCAAGCGCAACATGAAACCCGAAGTGCGTAAGGCCCAACGCGATCAGGCTATCAAAGCCGCAAAGGAACAAAAGCGCGCTGCTAAGACTGCAAAGAAGGCTACACAGCCTGCTGCGCCTAAGGCAAAGGCTGCACCCAAGCAGAAGGCCGCTAAGGTGACACAGAAATCTGCGCCACGCGTTGGAGGCAAGCGGTAAATTTCGATTGCATTCAATTGGCATTGTCGGTAGCAGTATGTTGTGGCTTGTAAACGCATTTGGGGCAGGAATTATAAGATAATATACTACTGTGGAAGGAAGTGAAAAAAAATAAACGGACGAATGAAAATTTGTGCGAATAAACAAAAGTGATGTGATTGTATCTTTCTAAACACTCAGTAGGCCTTTTTTTAATGAAGTTACTAAAATAATCAAAAAAAAGAATTAGATATACATATCGCACATGTTCTTTAAATTTGACACAACTCAAAATTACACGTTAGTCAGAAAATGTAAAAACCAATTCTTAGCACATGCTAATTATTTGGGCTAATTATTTACCCTAGGTTTTTTCCAACAAATTTATAAAAATTTCCCCCAGCTTTTCTCAAATTTTGAATTGTGTAACTTTTGAATTGCCTTGAATTGAATATTGTGCCTTCTACTCTTCACAGTACTACTTAAAATAGATCTCAGAAAGTTCCACAGCGCTTTCGGGAAAAAAGAATTGCAAAAATGTCATTGCTGAACGTGTAGGTCTGCTGCTAATTACTGGCCGTTTAATAATATCGGCCGCTACAATCCATTTTAGGCAACCTTATGTTTAATGGGTCGGCCATCTGAATTTGGATGTCTCCAAAAAGTGAAGCCTTCCATTTCAGTAAGGAAACTACACAAAGGATTTATACCAAAATTGCACTGGTTGGTAGGTTTATTTATTAAAATACATTTTATTAAATTTCGAGAGCACAGTAGAATGAATCACATGATTAGATACTTACATTAAAAAATACTTTTTAATAACCTAGAAGTTAAGTTAGAATATCTGCAGGTTTTGTTCGTTGGGTAGTAATAGACAGAGGTGTTTCCCTGACGGCATGAAAAAAGTAAATGCATAAATTCCTTGACATCACAGCTCATCTGCTTTGTGCTTAATCTGTACGGTCTCACTGGCAGAAAGATTTGGATTAGTCAAGAATGCAACAAAGTCTTTGCTATTGCGTCCACTATTGTAATCCGCTTTCGTTTTGAGGTATGAAAAGTATATAATAGTTGGATAACCGTTAACACCATGAGACTGGCATAGACTTTGATGTTTGGTGCAATCCACAGCAGCCAATACTACTCGTGGATCATCTTTTAGTTCATCGGCAGCAGCGTTAAATTCTGGTTTTGCTTTCTTGCAGTGGCCACACCCTGTAAAATAAGACTTACTAAGAACCAGTCAATAAAACTAATTTATGTGTACTTACATGGTGCATAGAACATTACGAGCGCATGTTTTTTACGTTTTAAAATCGTGCTAAAATTCTCCTCGTTTAAAAAGAGCACTTCCGTGTTTTCTTCATCTTCCCAAGATTTTTCAGGCGGAGGTGGGGGTGGTGGCTCTTTGGGATCAGCCATGAAGTCGACAATTTTCGATGCATCGCGCACATTTACATCAAATTTGAAAGCGCCATTTACGAAATATTTGAGAGTTGGGTAACCGCGAACGCTGAATTTTTCTGCAATTGTCTTTTCCTTGGTTGCATCTAAAGCGGCTAATATGCCACGTATTTTACGATCCTTCATAATTACAGCGGCCTTCTCATATTCTGGCTTCATACGCTTGCAATGGCCACACCAAGGTGCGTAGAACATAACTAAAACTGATTTTTCGTCTTTGAGTGCAGGCTCGAAGCCCTGTTTTGTCAAATGTACAATTTCAGAGTTTGGATCAGACGACCAATCTGCCTCTTTCTCTTTTTGGACAGGCGCCGCTTCCGGGTCTTTCATAAAAGCAACAATACCATCTTTATTATTATCACCTTCATAAGAACGTTTCAGTTCACCGCCCTCAAAATACAATATTGTGGGGAATCCTTGAGATAAAAAAAAAATGTTAAATTTGTAACCATAATGAAATATGAATTTTCCTTACCTGTAATGTTATATGCACGTCTTGCCGGTGCATTCTCCGTGCGCTCTACATCCATTGCCGCAATGACATAGTTTTTACCTTTTAATTCTGTTGCTGCTTTAGAATAGTCTGGTTTAAAGCGTTTACAAAAACCACACCAAGGTACATAGAACATGACTAACATTGGACGCATATCCTTGCGCAAATGGCGCTGGAATGATGAATAATCGGCGAAATGTAACACATCCGCTCCCACCGGATCCTCTTCCCATGGTAAATCGCCGGCAGGGTCACGCATGAAATTAACCATAGACGAAAGAGTAACTTGGCGCTCGTAATCTTTATGAAAATCTCCGTCCTTGTAATGTTTGAATATGTAAGGATTTGGCGAGACTTTTAACTTTTTACACAATTTTTTGCGTTCACTTTGTGTGCAGTCAATCAGTACCATAGTACCTGTACCACGAACTGCATTGGCTGCTTCACGGAATACCTTCAACTCAACAGGTGCTTCCTTCACTCCTGAGACAAACAAAACCAGTACATTCGTTTTGGTCCGTAATAATTTCTTGAAATCTTTGAAGTCAGCTACATCCTCCATCACAGCGTTTTTAGAGTTTGTCTTGGCGCCACCCTCTTTGCTCAGGAGAGCAAGTAATATAAATGACTATAATGATTATTTTCATTAATAATTAAACAAAATATTTTCAACAAACACTTACGTTGATGACAAGTTTACACCACGTCGTTACGGTCATGCTTAGTTGATTTCGAAATGCCAAGTGCACCGCATGTAATATTTATAACTCAATATCAGCGTCTGAGTTTATTTAACAAAATGTACTCGCAGGAATATTAAAATTTTAGTACATAATTTCGGCGCTAAATATGAAAAGTAATTTATTCAAGTCAACCATCGAACGCCCACCCAGATGACATCGAAATTGATGACGTTTGTCTTCAGGGCTGTCAACTGTCCTTAGCCATGAACGAAAGACACAAGATCACGCCTTAAGGAAAGAAAGAAAAAAGTTATTTTCTAGCTGTTGAAATCTCGACGCCATCTTTGTTGTAAGAAGTAAACAACGAAGAGAACAAAAAAAAAACGCGTAATTGTTGAACGCATGAATAATCATTTTTATTATGCAAATTCTCCTATAAATCATGTCGTTGTGTTAAATTATTCTTTACCTTATGTGTGCACACGTTGTCACAAGCGAAAATTAAGAAAATTGCAGTAAAAAGCCACCACCAAATTGTAAACAACGAGCAAATGTAAACAAAGGGCTTATGTCAAAATCGCCCTACTTTTTTCATAAGTGCGATTATAACGGGCCACTCTTCTGCTGTCGTGATCTTGTCTTTTTGGTTCATGGTCCTTAGCTGTAAGTAGGGATGAGCGATATATTACTACCGGGGATTTTATCACTGTCACCCATGATCCAACTACACAAAATCTGACAAGAAGAAGCAAAAGGAAAAAGTAATTTTCTGGTTGACGTTTGTAATTTCGGCGCCAAGTTATTTTCTTTGAAAAGTAAACAAAGAATATGAAGACGAAACATAAGGAAAAAAATGCAAGCAATTTTGTAGCACATATTTGTGCTAACAAATTTATTATTTTTGTACCTGTTTTTGCAAAAAGTCACAGCGCATTTATTTTTATTTACATTTGTACAAACAAATTTATTGAAAATCGCTTAAAAATCAATGAAATAAACCACCGACAAAACACACATAAAGAGAGAAGCAAAACAGAAATAGCAAACTTCAAATTTACGAACGTCACACACAAGGCGTATTTATCAGCTGATTTCTTCGCCTTACATGTATTTTGTTTTTCCTTTTACTGATTTGACAGCACACCCATCAAAAGCAAAAACAAAGCACGATTGAGAGAATACAAAGGTTGCGCCGATTTCGGACCGCTATTCCTCTCTTAACGAATTTGACAGAATCGTTGTTTGCATGACGTCACACTGGTACAACTTGTTTACGTTTTCCTTGCAACATTTTTTCTTCTTCTTCCATTCTTGCTGACGTTTTGGCATTTCTCTCTCGCAATTGCACCAGGGTGACGTCACACAAAAGTTATTCTCAAAAATCCTCTCTGATCGGCGCAATCTTGTATTCTATCATTCTTGAAAACAAAGTACATTGATGCGCCTTGGCGAATACCTTCCACTTTTGCATCGTAAAAGTCTTCTTCGACGTGCCCGAAACAGCCCGCACGGGCAGAAATGTGCAAGAAGTAAATTTCAAATGTTGTTTGTTCACATCCGTTAGGAAATTTTGTAAAATACAAACATGGAAATAGCACTAAAGGTTCATAAATGTATGTATTTGCTAATTTTATTAGCCATATAAGAAAAATATCCATCAAATCATTGTTTAGAGCGGATTTGTTGATTCCAGGCACAAAATGTGGTTATTGCGTTCCTCACGCTCTGGGCACTTTGGCACGGGTTGACACATTTTTGACACTTGTTAGAGAGTAACTGGAGTAACTGATTTCATGCAGGTGTACCCCTATCAAAGACTTATAACAGACGATGTCTTGCAGCGGTCACTTGTAAGATACTGTGGCTTGAATGTCATCAATGTTCACTGTATGACAAAGTTATGCAGACATCAACGACGAAATTACCATTTATATTAAAAAGTCATGAACGACTCCATATAAACGGAGCCCAAAGTCATTTAGATGTAACTTTTCCGTAGAAGACACTTATACCATGTCCCCACCAAAAAGTTAACAATCTCAAATCGAACTTAGCCACATCACTAACTATTGCTGTCCACACTGCGGTTTGAGGTTTATAAAACAGTACAAATGTAAAGAACAGTGTTCGGAACTCCAAAAATCGATTCAGGACTAAATTACTGCAAAAATCGGAGCAAAAACAAATTTTCCGTACTAGATTGAATTTTTTATTTTTGTTTCTGACATTAATTGTTTGACTAAAATATTTTCTATTCATGCAAAATAAGAACGCGGGGCAATGTAAGGATAATATGTTACATATTTAGGTAATTTTTAGCATTTTCTATATAGTAGAACGTATCTAACACTTAATTTTTTAAAAAGCAAACCTTTTCTACTTTATATAAATTTCATTCTACATATATTTTTTAACAAGTTAAGTAAAGTTCTGCATCCGCCAATTTGTACAGCCATACATCAAAAAATAACGAAGTTACTTTATTGACGCATTGCTATGAAAGAGTTACTTTTTAACAGTGAGATTTGGCTGACTTTCAATTTTTTTACTGAAACCGGTGGTTAACACTCAAAAAACGGCCCCAAAAGGGACATAACATGAATGAAAAAAACGGAATAGCTTGGAAGTCAAGCGGAGTAGAGGAGTAGATTTCATTTTTTTTCAAAAACCGGATCTAATCTGATCTTAGTTGAGTCCAAACACTAGTAGGGAACGAATTCTTTACATTTCAACGCCAATGACCCACAGATGGCGGGAAAACACAGGGTTGTATCAGACTTTCGACGTGGTTTCGAGTTGGTTAGCTTTTAACCATCTCAGTGAAATGGTTAAGTGCTGTCATTTTTATATGGCGAAAATACGCTAAATCAAGTGGGTTATCGGGATAACCAACTCAGTAGCCATAACTACGTGGTTAGCTCCGGTGGGGACATGGTATTAAGAAGAGTTTACAACAGACAATATTGTCAAGAAAATCATGTCAAAATGATGTGTTTGTTGTAAACACGGCGAATTCATATTACAACAAACACATCATTTTGACATAATTGTCTTGACAATTGTAAATTGACTGCTGTAAACCCCAACTTATACCATGTTCTGAGCTACATCGAAAACATGTTTTCGTCGGTAAAACTGGTTTTCGACCTAAAACTAGTGTTTTCGTAAAATCTGTCAAACGAAAACTAGTTTTCGCTGAAAACCTCTTGAAAACTCACGATTATTTATCGAAGTGGATGTAATATTTTATCATCCTTAATACGTCAATTCGGATTTATTGTCATGAACCAAAAATATAAGATCACGTAAGAACGCGACGTTGTATTTGTAACTGGTTTTGAGAAAAAAGTTTGCGAAAGCGGGTTCGTCAGCTGAGCGTTTGTTTACATCACAAGCACCACTATTTTACAATTTTATTCAAGTAAAGAAGAGTTAATTCAACATGACAACACATTTTATAGCATTTTGTTGCATCATTTTACCTAAATTGTGCGTTTAAAGTGGCTGACAATAATTTCGGCTCATTTTGGTTTTCGTTGTTTTCTTTGCTTTGTTTACTTTTCGCTCGTTTTCCAGTGAAACAAGATGGCGTAGAAACCGCTCAAAAAATCGACTTTTTTCACTCTCTTGTTCTTACGTGATCTTGTGTCTTTCGTTCATGATTTATTGTTAATTGGCTGGCAAAAATAAAGTAATAGGGAATTTACATGATTCAACTTTCACAGGCGATTAGTTGAACAAAAAGTTGAACGAAACCAGGCAGCCGACCAACTTCATTGAAAGCGATTAGTTGAAAGGCCGTTTACACCAGGCGATTGTTGCATTCAACTAAAAATCGCCTCATGTAAATTCCCTATAAGCATGGAAGTAAAAGGTGGTTAAAGGCCTGCTCAAACAGGCGCGGTGCGGTACAGCGCGGTATAATCCCGTATATACGCGGTTACGATATACGCAAAGGCACTCAAACAGGCGCGGTGCGGTATAGCAAGAAACATTGTTGCCATGTGACGGCACTCTACGCATTCCTCCTTCTAAATTTATACATATATTATAAATCTGATTTTTGCGATGGACACCTCAAGCTCTGAGGACAAATTATTGCTATTAGCAGCACTTCTCGATGAAGAAAACAGAAGGTATGAATATGCCTACATCTTTGTTTTATCCTGCAAATTTCTTAATTTATGTATATGTTTAAGAAAAAGAAGATGGGTTCACGATATAAATTTGAGAAGACAAGAAGGTGATGAATTTTCCAGCCTGATGCCCCAACTGCGTAACCACGAAGAAAGATTTTATAAATATTTCCATATCTGCGCTCCATTGTGTACCTTTTGCGAAAGAATTTTACATTCTAATAAATTTACCGTTCATATTTCTGAGCAACATTGTAAGATTTGAAAATTATTTATCAAACAAACGAAAAAGTTCAACTTTATTTTATTTACTTTGTGAGAAATAAAACCAAAGAATATCACATTTATGCCAACAAATGTATTACGAGCACTTTTAAACTCACGTTTTTTATAATGAAAAAGGTAGAATTTATAATCTGTACCACTTTTGTAGATAAAATATGTTGTAGAACTCTAGCTCTAAATTGCAACTCTGATTACGATATATCTTCTTATACCGCGCGGTGAACGCTGCATGCTGCGGTAGAGTTCTGTATCGCGGTGTACCGCACTTCCAATACCGCGCCATGGTATTTGATACCGCATATCGTACGGGATTATACCGCACCGTGCCGCACCGCGCCAGTTTGACCAGGCCTTAATGAAAAGAAATTGAAGGCAAAGTATTTTGATTTTGTTTTCGTGTAGCAAAACTGTAAACAAAGGATAAAAGAAATGTCAACGAAAACACCAACAGTCGGTGTGAACAGCCTTCAGCCCACAATCCCAAAACTCGTTTTGAAGGGGGTTTCGTTAGCGGTCAGAGACTTGCGACAATAGTCGTGTTTTCTTTGGTTATCGAGCTCAGTATCACTAACTTTATATTACTAGCACGAGGATAAAGCAATTATAGAAACTAACTCATTAAATGGGGGAAAATTATATTTACGAGATAATCAGGTTTCATTTTCCCCGAACCGGTTCACTTTTCACTTTTGGTTCTCATGTTTTGGGAAAATTTTCCAATACGGAACCCCGGTTAAAAAAAAAAAAAACAAAAATGAGGGGGTTTGGAGCGGCTTTTTGTGATTGTAAATCTGAAAACCCCACCCTCCGGAGGCTTATGGTTTTTATGAAAATTGAATTTTTAGTTGCAAAAAATGTCAACTTCAACCTCACTTTTAGCTTTGTAAACCAGTAGTGCGATTCTGAATCTTATTTTAACAACATTTCACGTTGTTATCTCTAGTTAACAACTTTTTTTGGGGTTAAGTGATTGTGTATCAACTTTAACCATATTTGTCATTGTTTAGTGTTAACAAACGCAGTCAGCTGTTTGGTGACAATTATTTTTGTGGTTAAGCTAACAGCATCTAGTTNAATTTATCTGCCATCTCTGCCCACTTCTTGGTGTTCTCCAACTTGCCATGGAGCTTCTGGAACTTGCCGCTCGCCACATTCGGGTTTTCACCCAGAAAGTCAAGCATCGCGCTTAACTGCTCCCCCGATGCACGGCTCCTTTTCGTCGGCTGGATAGACATCCTGAAATAAAAGAAGTTCTAGTAAATTCCAATTAATAACTAAAATAACTAAATACTACCTTTTAAAATTGCAATACGTTGCTGGCGCTAAAAATTCCGTTTCCGCGGGAAGGAAATAAGTTTTTTTTCTTATTCCTCTTTGTACTTTTCGCATATTTGACATTTATCTCGACTGAGATGCCACATTTCATCATTTTAAATAAAAAGGAATAATCAGCTGTTTTTCGCTGTTAAGCAAGAGTTAGAGAATCACACAATTGTTAGTGCAAACGGCAAAAGTTGTTATGTAACCTAACAATTTTTTTATTGCTAAGAGTTACAGAATCGCACTACAGTTGTACTACAATATCGGTGCTGCCACACAACAAAAAATGCCAAAAAAAAACACTGAAAACGAGAAACAATAAAAACGGGCATTGTAATTAACTTTTTTTTTTTAATTAAATATCGATGTATTGATAAAAAAAAGTGATTCAGTCTAAAATAGAGAGATTTTGTAATAAAAATGTTAACTTAGTTATTTATCGAAGTATTGCTTTTTATGGGAAATTATGGGAAAAATTTTCATTATTTATCAAATTATCGATGTACGTTTTCTACATTTGTGTATTTTGAACTAAATAAATATTACTTTCCCCCGAAAAAAATTATACAGGAGTAAGACCCCTATCGAGCCTAATATTATTATTTTTAATAAGAGCAATGTACGTATTGTACACTTATACCCCTAATTATACGCACTTATTTGTGGTGTATTTTTTTTACGTATGGTAGCATACATTTTGTGATAAGAGCGTGTCAGACGTGGCAATATATTTCGATGCAATAAATTTCGGAAAGGCTGTCAAATTGAGAAATCAGTTGCATGAGCAGTCACACCTTGCATGGAAAGTGTCTTACTGTCAGCCATTGTTATTTCGGCTTGTTTGTGAAATGTGCAAACGTTTGTGAAGACATTTATAAACGCGTTTTACTTAACTAATTAATTAATAATTGTATATTAAGGTATTACAAACGCATGCGAACCTTTTAGCAACAACATTGTGAAAGTGGTAAATATATTTAAAGGAGACCTCCATTAGTATCCCCACCGAGTTTCACAAAAAAATTCACTATACTTTGCACGGAATAGCAATTGGTTCCGTAATGGAAATCTCAGCCTATCTATTTAAATAAATGCACATATAACATAAAGGCGATTTATTTGAAGCAATTTTAAAGAAACAATGATAGAATATTTGTTTGTGTATGAATTCATTTGTCACTGCTTCCAAACTGTGCGGCCAAATTATCAGTGAAACAAAACAAACAGAACGATTAATAATTGAACCAGATATCTTTCAGGATCATATCGTTGTTGTTGAATTTGCGTGCAAAATTTTTATGCGGATCCCGATTATTGCACAAGAAAACATAGCTAGTGTTGCGACAGAGTTGCATTGGCTTCAGTTTATCAAGTTTATTCAGTGAAATCGCTGGAGAAATTTATCAGAAATGTGTAAACGAGTTTCCATACGAGATTTGACAGTTTATTTACAAGGCTTACACAATTATAAGTTTATACGGTTTACAATGCATTTATAAGGTTTGATGAATACCCTTATTGAGAGGCAGTCTGACATTTGCCATCAACAGTGTTGCCGTTGCGAATTTTCAGAAAGTCTCAAAAAGGGTCATTGACGAAAAAAAGGGTCACCATATTAAATTTGCTTCTCTTTACTAGTAAAAGAATAAATTTGTTGATTTTAAAAAGAAAATGCACATAAATCTAGTTGCTGCAAGGAGAAGAGTTGCATTTCCCTTAAAAGTTTAAGTGATGCATTTTTTTGTACTTACAGGAGAAACTAATTTTTAGTAGAATGATTCTGCTAACATTTCCTAAAAACATCTTTGAAAAGGGCCAAAAGTCCCAAATAATTTTGGAAAAGGGTAAAAAATCAAAATTTTCAAAAAGTCGGGTCAAAGGGTACCGCCGCTTAAAAAGGGTCAAATTGGCCCTTTAGTCACACAACGGCAACACTGGCCATCAATATACTTTTAAAATTCGAACTTAAGCTCACACACACATTCTCCCTTTTTAATCTCAAACAAGAACAATTGTGAACAATTTAATTTTTTATTTTCAATTTTATTCGATTTTAAAATGTTTGCAAACGTCAGAAAAAATCATGGCCGACGAATTGAGAGAATGATTTTACCTTCTAATGTTTTTATCATGCTTGTATGTGTATGCCAGTATTATGAAAGTGCGCATAAATTTTGTTTAATCGTTCCTCGCTTTGATCAAGTTCTTGTTTGTCAACAAAAGTACGCGAACATTTCCTTCTCTCTCTTTTTTTATTTATTTATTTGTGCGCAATTTTCTCACCCACTGCCATTCTTCTTCATTCGCGTCTAGGGTTCGGACGCTACTATCGATATTGAGTAAGCATCGATACTGAAAGTATAGAAATGAGTACTTTACTTTAATACTCGATACCTTATTTGGTGATTTTACTCGATACTTTGCAAAGTACTCGTAGTATCAAAAACTCTTTAAAAAACACACTTTTATTATTTATTTTCTTCCATTTGCAACCCAATTTGCTTTGAATTAATATCATGATAAAAATATTTATAAGGTACAATCGCTGAGAGCCAGCTTTAGGAATTTTGACGTTTGCTAGCATTGTGTGTAAGCATGATTCAATAATACAAGGTTAGATAATTATTGACAGCTGCGGTTTGACACTCACTTACAAAAGGTTGCATTTTCGAAGGACGGAGAAAAGGGGAGGAATGAAACCTCTTGGTGCGAAAATGGTAGTAGAAAAGTCCGCAAAGTAGGCAATTAGTAGTGAAATTCCACTGCTAAGGGAGCGGTGCGACAGAGACAACTCTCAGTTTATCGAACCTTGTGTTATTGAATCATGTAGTGTAAGGAACATATGCCCGCATTTTAAAGCGAAGATTTTGGCATACATTTAGAAATATTGGCGCATATTCGTAGTCATATTTAGTACTCAACTAAGTCGAAACTATTCTAAGTCACAACTAAAGCTATTCATAGTCGCCTTAGTTTCGACATTTCTGGCTAAGTACCAACTTAAATTTTAGTTTCGGCTGCAGCTGCAACTAAGTCGTAACGAGGAAGAAGTATTTTATCAAATTAAGGGAAAACAGACGAAATATGTAAAAATTAAGTTGGTAGAGGGTGATTTTGATAATATTGAATAAACTCCAATTAAAATTTACAAAGATCGATCCATTTTAATCGGAAGATGACATTAAATGCGTATTACAACTCGAATAAAGGTACATCGTTTTGCTATATCGTAAACTAAGTCGAAACTACTTAGTAGAAGTCTGAAATGCGACTATACTAGATATACGATTGAAGAATAAAATAATTTAGGTATCCCAAACAGGGATGCCGTTTGGATCTGAATAGATCCAATTGGATACATTTTTAGACGAATTTTTGCGGGATACTTATTTTTTCCTATTAGTATAAATGTGGATACTTTTTTAAATAGGCCAAAATCTTATATTTTCTATAAAGTTTTTTCGTTCAAAAATAGATTTTCAATAATGACGTTTTCTAAATGTTATAAAAATCGTTATTTAAGCGTGAAATTAGAGCATTCTATTTTTTGTGAATGAAGCAATGAACATATGAAGAGATCTCACCAGAGCAGTGTAATAAGAGCTATAACAGACGGCAGCGTTGATCCGGATCAACTCGTGAATTAACTGCATTCATTTGTTAATATAAAAAGAAAGAAGATCTCAATGTAGTTTTAAATACACTGTTTAAAAACTAAATTTGATTTATTTAAGGAGATTTTTATGAATTTTACTGAAAAGACACTCTAATTTTTTTTTTGTTTATTTGCGCATATTAAGAAAGGTAACCATTTTCCTCTTAATGTGTGCAAATTTGCACACCATGTAATAAAATTAAACACTGCCTGTTTACTTTAACATACCAAATTTGTCGCAGAGCGCAAAATAACACATAAAATGTTTAAAATAGAGTAAATGTACGCCCCTAATGTTTATTATTTCTAGGAAATGTATTTTTAGTTTAAAAATTTTTGCAACTTTAAACTATTCATGTGTATATTTTAAAGATCTCAAGTTCAAAATCGAATCCTGAACATCTTATACGTATGTATATTTATACAGATTCCTGTTGAAAAATAAATATTTTTCAGAAGTAGTTTTACACACACTTTTCATATTGTACAGGTACAAGTGTAACATATTAATTAGTATTTTTTATACTTACATTGCAAAATACTTATGTATAAAAGATGTAATTTATAAGTTGAAATTACAAATGTTTGATTTTATGATCTTACAAATTATGAGGTGGATACGTAAAAAAAGAAAATTGGATACATTTGGATACATTTTTGGCTTGGTTGGTGATACATTTTCTTGGGACGGCGTGGCAACACTGATCCCAAACAACATATTTCGATGAGTGAGTAGTATACTTTTAAAGTATCGATACCATAAGCTCGATGCTAGAATGAGTACACAGTATCGATACCGAAGTCTGAAATTTCGAAACCTATTCGCATCATGGCGCAATAAACAGGTGAAGTAATAAAACAGCTTTCTCGGTTTATTTTCTGACATTCGGCTGCCTTATAGTCAAGTTTTAAAGACAATGGCCCGTAGTCATAGTCAAAATAAAGTCGACTTTAAAGTTAGTTGCAGCTTTTTGACATAATTTTCAATGGGATATCTGTCAAAAAAGCTGCAACTAACTTTAAAGTCGACTTTATTTTGACTATGACTACGGGCCAATTTTTCAAATAAGGCAGTGTCAAAATCTTTCTTCTCGCTCTAATTACTTTACCTGATATAATTCCGCCATGTATTCGCATCAGCAATTTTTATTTACAATTCTCCAGGGTGCTGTGTGGATAGTTCTTGAAAGCTTGTTTACTACACTTACGAACTAACCTAATACCGACAACGAAAACACCTTGAAAACGAGTTTTGAGATTGTGGGCTGAAGGCTGTTCACACCGATTGTTGGTGTTTTCGTTGACATTTCTTACATCCTTTGTTTACAGTTTTGCTACACCATAACAAAACCAAAATACTTTTCCTTCAATTTATTTTCATTAACAACCTTTTACTTCAATGCTTACTTCATTTTGGCCAGCCAATTAACAATAAATAAACAATTACGTATTAAAGATGATAAAATATGACTTCCACTTCGATAAATAATAAAAAAAAACTAGTGCAGATACCGATTGGAATGAGTGCAACGTGAGTTTTCAAGTGGTTTTCAGCGAAAACTAANTTTTCCTTCAATTTATTTTCATTAACAACCTTTTACTTCAATGCTTACTTCATTTTGGCCAGCCAATTAACAATAAATAAACAATTACGTATTAAAGATGATAAAATATGACTTCCACTTCGATAAATAATAAAAAAAAACTAGTGCAGATACCGATTGGAATGAGTGCAACGTGAGTTTTCAAGTGGTTTTCAGCGAAAACTAATTTTCGTTTGACAGTTTTTACATGGACGAAAACACAAGTTTTAGGTCGAAAACCAGTTTTACCAATGAAAACATGTTTTCGATGTCGGTCAGAACATGGTATTAGGTGCCTAAATTATATTACTATCTGACTTTTACGTAATATGCTAACACACAATCACATGCATATAAAAATTGTAACTACCTGGATTTTCACGTATTGTTGTTTAGATCAGGACTTTTAGTTGTGAAGAGGAAAAATATTTTAAAATTTTCCACACGACATACATCACTGCTTTAGTTTATGTGCGATGTTTTGATTTCAAAGTAAGATTGCGCTGATAGCGGTGATGGTTGATAACCAAAATTACCTGATCGGTTAGTGATCGGTTAGTGCAATCTTTTTGATTTTTGAATCTAATTTTTTCTATGCAGTTATCTTTAATCAATTTCTCAATTTGAATTTAAATATATCGGTGCAAAAGTGAACATAAGATGACGCTACTTTTTAGTTGAACACACTCCTACGACGTTTACGGCGTGACTTTGACAGCTTGACAGCCGTCGGCAGCGACACACTTTCGTGGCGTCAAATTCATTTTATTTGAAAACAACTGAATTTTCGTCCTACAACCAATGCAAACCGGAGATAACTCGAAGCAAGCTAATTACGTAGAAATTTTACTGAAATTCGTAAAACGCAAATCGTATGAAAGTTTGGTAAAGTGCATAAATATATTTGCTAAAAGTTTTGGTGAAAGAAATTAATAAGAGCTGAAGATAATTTTTATAAAATAGTGAATGAGAAAATTACCAGTTGGGCTGAAAAAAGTGAGTATAATTGTTGTATTTGCAATGAGTGACTACTGTTTGCAAAAGCAATCGTAATGACGCTCAGCGAAAGCGACAACAAAAGGTGAGCGCACAAAATGCTGTAGAAGATGAATGCGATGGATAGCAAATCAAAAAGACAGTGAAAAATGAACAAAATTAATGGAATATATATGAGTCGTTGTTAGCTCATTATCCATAAACCAGAAATTTTAATATTTCCACTATAATATTTTTTTCATTCTAATTTGTGGCGCTCAATGACCGTGTCCGCTTTCTGTATGAATTCGCAGTACGTAAAACTAACAACGACGCCTGGGCGCAGGTCAGCAGCAGTGACCGCGGGACATTGGAAGCAGCAGCAGCAGCAACAGGCTCAGCAGCAGCAACAACTGTCGGACCATAGTATCTTTGTTCAGCCAGTAACAGTAAGAGTAGCAACCGTGGTGCAGCCCCAGAAGGTCAGAGCGCAGGAAGCCACTACTAGTGGCTTCGGTGGCTCCGATAATCCTAACAATACAAATATCACCGCAGCACCTATGACGCCCACTAACGCGGATACGCCGTTGCGTCGCTCCGAAGTGGGAATATTCCGTGACGGAGCACGCAATGTCAATGCAAATATCGGAACTCCTTTCAACGATGATGATGAGGAACGACGTCAGGCGCGTCGGCGCACAATGTTACAAGGTAGCAGTGGTCGCGAGTCAATGTTTGAGGAGAATGAGACTCTGAAAAAGTGTTTGGAAATATATAACGGCAATAAGCTTAGTAGGGAAAACGCGTGGTCATTATCACTAATTGACACGCTTTCGACTCTTTTGGACCGTCATCACAAATCGCTAAATAACTTTAAGGTAAGCGTGCTGATCTAATTTATTTCATTTACGAAAAACAGTCAAAATTTTTGCTTCCCTTTGCTCTATAGGTCGCTGGGTCCTCACTGGAAGCTTCTTCAAAAGTTTATGGACTTCGTGTCGATTCTGTGCACACGGACGTGCTTCGCATGTCTGCAGGTTTGAATGCACAAAAATTTGTTGATCGTCAGGGTCAAAGTGATGATGATGATGACGTGGCAACCGGTGGTGAGGGCAATGCGGATCCAAATGCGTCAGCGGCTGGCGTCAATGAAAATGGTGAGAAGGTCGCAGAGAAAGCTAAGCCCAAACCGAAACGTACGCGACGCGTTGTGTCGACAATCACGAAGAATAAGGATACTTTAAATTCGCGTTTAGATACAGTGCCATTGCAGGATCCTGTTTTTGGCAAATTAAATACTATAGTGGGATCTATAAACTCGTCCAATCGACTGATGAATAATATATTGTTGACAACTGAATCTGAGCTACGCCTGCGGACAACATTTCAGTTTTGGGATGCTCAACCAGTAGCGTCAGGGTGCGACTATACCCTAGCACCCGATCCTAAGGAAACAAACGAAAATGTCGTCCCTGAATCAATGGATTGGGCGCCATGCGATCGGTTAATGCAAATAAGGCGCATCGATGATTTGCATTTACGACCGTTGCATACGGGTTATGTGATCTCTGATACGCCTGAGCCGATTGCAGACATCAATGAAGAGCCGGACAGTCTGCGAAACAGTATTGATTATTGTGGTGATGGTGGTGGGGACCACATATCAATGGCATTTGATATAAACGCCGAATGTGAACCACTGCCGGCATTAAACGATCAACCCGCCTTGCTTGATGTGGATTACAATGATTTTGAAGAATTAACTACAGGTGAAGTGGATAACTTTTTTTTTAATTTGTATTGTTTAAACTATTAAATTATTATATAAATATATTTTTTGTCTGTTCTTTTTCAGAGGAGCGCACTGCCATCAATAACTGTCGTGGCCTTCGTAAAGTACCAGTGCTCATAGAAGATCTGCGTCCAGTAGATGCCACCTCAAAGCTCGAATATTCATATCGGCCGCTGGATAAAATTTCGCAATTTTGGGCCGGTCCATCACATTGGAAATTCAAACGCGCCCGACCACGTCCTTCAACTCAGCCCACATTACAGGGGGTAAATAATCAGCGTGGAAACGCACGTCGCACCAATGCGCTTAGCAAGAAACGTTCGAAGCAATTGCAATTTGAACAGGAAACCGACGACATTTTTGTCAAAATAGATAAGTACAAAGCGCGTAAAGCAAATTTTCATAAGAAATGGGATCAACGTAAGCTAAAGTTACCAACCGATTTACAATTAGACCCAGAAATGTTTAATAAATTCAAGTGCGCGCCGAGCGCTGTTGTGAGATCAGATCTTGACGACGATGACGTTGAATCGGCGTTGTTGGGCGCTGGAGATGGTATGCATGACGGAACTATGGATGGTAATGAAGGAGGAGATCATTTTGCTGATCACAATGATGGAGTTGGTGGTGTAGAAGATCCAGGTGGATTAAGTGGCATTGGAGGAATTGCAAGCTTGGGTGGTGAAAACTTTATGAACGTTTCTTCATCGGCTTTGGGCGAAGGTGGTATACTGACACAATCACAGTTGGATGACGGTTGCGACAATGCGGCGAACAATACTGTGTTGGAGATAGCAACAAGTTTCGATGGTGCGCCGAGTCAGGTGAGTAACGTGATCGAAAAGCTTTATTAGTAAATCCTCAGTTAAATAGTGTAAAAAATCCAAATGACTCAAATATTTTTTACCCGTAGCACTGTTACTAACCGCTTCCATCTCTCTGCAGGTCACAAAAATTATAGTGCCTTTTGCCAAGCGTGCGAAAGTGATAGATATGAAGAGTTTGAAGCGTTGCTGTACACAGTTAATTAACAAGCAAATTAAAGTCCCAATGCCACCGGAGCAGATACCACAACATCCAATAATACGGGAAGAGCACTACGCCGCAGGTATGGCCAGCTTTAAAGAGGTTTACGATCATCTGCCCGAAATATTATCACAAAATATGGCAGACGCGCTTTCGCCCTCCATTGCTTTCTATTCGGTGTTGCATTTAGCGAATGATTTCAATTTGCGGCTAATACCCCAAACAGATTTAAATGATTTCAAAATACGACAATTGACAGATTGATAATTGATGATCCATTATCGATGTCGATGACGATGGCGATGGCGATAAATTAATAGTGCAACGTGCGACCAGTGTACATTAAAGCAAATCTGACCTCCCGGACATAACCCAAAATACAAATAAATTTTACACACTTGTTATAAAGGTATCGTTAAAAATTAAGAAATTATAAGATGTACGCATAGTTAACAGCAACAACAACAGCAAAATGATTAGTTTAAGGAATTCTATATCTAACCATTTTCTTAGGCAATTTCGTTAAGTACATTTTCTGCTGACTTTTTTATTTTTTTCGCTTTCTCTTTATAATACACGAACAATTAAAATGCATTTCATTTCATTTTATGACAAAAAAAAAAACAAATAACTCGTTTTGCTATCCTTTAGCAATTTTTATGGCCTGGACGATGTATTTTGGGCGTGTTGTTAAATTTCATACTAAAATTAAAAACAAATTTTTGAAACTGTTATGTAGCTGTGCTTGTTTCATGAAGGAAAATAGTAAAATTTTTTCTCAACATTCTGTGCAGAAGAACACATACTATATGTACATATATGATTTTAGATATTGTGACCACGTTATTAAGTGAAAGCGTTTTTATGAATCTGAGTTAAGTTTCTAATTGGTAATAAAAAGAAATTCGGTCATAATTTTTTTATAACGTAAATACATATGTACAACATAACACAATAATGCGATAAGGTGCATTAACTAAGCTTTGCATATCCTTTTTAGTTTCAATACATATTGGTTCAATTTTGCATCATGTACGGTATATTTCCAAATAATTTTATTTTCAAATAGCTAGAACGTATATATGTACATACATATATGTATACTAAATGTTCGTATATTATGAGCAGTTTAAACGCCTTCGAAGAAATCGCAGTGGCGTGACAAACCAAAACCAAGTATATACTCCATGCTCGAAATTGCACCAATGCAAAGCATCAGTCTATTTTATTTTTAAACGATGATTGATGGAAGTGCCAAATATGTCCAACAACGTTTAAATGCAAAATAGGTATCTAGTTGCGGAAATTGCTAATTTCCATGAATTCTAGCTAAGAAATAAAGTTGCTGATGCTTTTCATTAACGTACATATTTCTGAACAGGAGGAAATTTAGGCCGCTCTGATAGTTGCCCCTGATAAAAGGATGCGATTAGTTTTTTGGTGGTTCCAAATTCTGTTTTCTATCTAAAATTTATTTGCAATTATTATAATTTTTTAATTTACACACATACATACATATCAGCGATCGTTATAGATAGTTCGTGGCATAGGCATGACCTTTTGCAAATGAAATTAAAAAAGCAAAACGTAAAAAATCAGATAGGTTCTGCAATTCATAGGAATCGGCTAAACGGACCAACGGCATTTGATTAAGCTGGCCAAACACTGAAAAAGCACCAAAGGATTTGAAAAAGTTGGTTACCATCTCTTTTTTTTCTCAATTTGCAGTTGGAGAAATAAGATCCCACTTTTTCCAAAGTTAACGGCGCGGGAAGGGGAGGGGATGGGAGAAGTTTTTGGCACAGATCAATGTTCAACTGAAACAATTTTTATTATATATATACATATGTACATATGTATATGTATGTAGGTATGAAATTTGTGAGCGAATCGAAAAAAAAGAAGAAAAAAAAACAATTATAGAAATTGGTTACCGTGGTCCAAAGTTATGCGGTAACATACATACAAAAAAAAAAAAAAAATATTCCGACGAGTTGATAAGCTTCTCCTTTTTGTGAAGTCGGTTAAAAATCATTTTACTTGTTTATTTTTGAACCTTAAATTCACAACTTCAAATCCATACACAAAGGAAATGGGAATCAACTTTTACAAATGCTTCGGTATTTACTCATATTTTGATCTCTTTTAATGAATGCTATTGGTCTCATTCCCACCACGTTTTAAGTATTGCAACATTAGAACATTTAAAAGAAAAACAACACGGGAGATTTAAAAACTATAGTACATTTGGTCGAAGCCGCACTGCTGTCCATACAAATCTTTCCTTGCATTAGTCATGGAAAAATACATACATTTTTCAAGTAAGCACTGTGTAGAAAAAGGCAAAATGCACTTGTTTAGCAAAATTGTTATCATACAAATGTAAATTCATGCATACATACATATATATTTACACATCATATACACATACATACATAGTGTATATAAGCTATTAAGCATTCATACAGTCTGTATATCATATGACATACAGGCCTATTCATACGTACATACATATGTACATATACAGTGACTCAAACAAGAGTTTATTTCTTATTTTTTTTTTTTTGGTATTCACAATAGCGTTATTCAAATAAAGTCTCAAAATGCCGATAAAAGAGATAAGGTTATAAATTCCATACCAATTTACACACGTTTATCGGCAGATTATCCCGTTATATGAATACCTTTTAATGTATCTCCTCCGATTTGTGGTCTGCGCTTTGATGTTGTCACACAAAGAAGAAGCTGTTTTTGATGGCAGAAATACACTCGGGAAAACACTAGAAAAAACCTTAATGCTAATGCTTTCGCCAAAACCGTATAAATCGAAGTTTCAAACCTTATACAAAATTAAGAAAAAATCAAAAAACTTTCATCAAAATTTTGAGCTTCTTTAGACGATTCTTTAAAACATATTTGGGTATGTAGTTTAATAGCTCATAAAATTTTAGTCTAATACATAAAGTTCGGCTGATTTTAGTGAAGCCAAATTGGAATCGAGTTGACGATATTGCTTAAACGATCAAACAATTTATGTTTTCATGACGCAAGACAATCTCAACACGATATCGTACAAACGCTTATCGTCATACGTGATTCATGCCATGGGTTTGGTAAAAAAATAAATTCAAAAATTTTAACTTGAAATCCATATTATTATGGAATCTAAACAGTCAAAATGTGAATACTTGTTTTGGTCACTGTATATATTATCTAACATTGAAATTATATTAGTTAATTTCATATTATTTGCAAATAAATTTTTTTAATTTTAAGTGGAATTTTTGTCTTGTGTTCTTAATTTGATATTTTGGATTATTTTTTATGTTACTTAAGTTACGAGTATATTTGAAAAAAAAAACAAAAAAAAAGCGGTATTATCAAGGCATATTAAACAGGCAGAAAGAAGCATTAAAGCAAAGACATTTACAGCAGGCGGTTCTACGTACTGGCATGACTCGGGCTTTACCCGACCAAGGGCTGTTGTTTCGGCGATCTAACCCGGTTTAGGTTGGTGAAATCTCTTAAACGTTATTCGTCCATGGTGCCGCATCCGGTCCGCATTCTTTTGCTCAGGGCTGGCATCGAGTTAAAACCTTGACCAGAAACCAACACCTGCTGCGTAGGTCAGAGACGAATACGCCCGAACTCCACCTCAGTCAGGTGCAATACCTTGCCTTAGAACTTGCCGGCAGGGGACCATGTTATTTGTGGCCCCATGTTGCTCAAACCGAACTGCCACCACGACACACAAGAGATCACCTGAGCAACACAACCACCCTCCAACATAACACAGACATAGACATAGAAAGCACAGGCACAACTACACCCCCACCTCCACCTACACGCCGCCGCCAACAGCTCGTAGTTCCTCACAAAATCTGCTCGGTGCGTCAGTCCAGGATATACCGTAACGTGACATCAGTCAAGTGCAATTCCTGGCTTGGCTGGTGCCACTTTAGGGCATGTTACGCACGTCGTGAGCAAATTTGTGGGCCCTTGGGTACTCACAACAGCAGCACACACAATAAATGGTCGACAGGCAACTCCACAAATCACACCCTGTATTACGACCAGTCTGCCAAGGCACACAAAGACACTACAGTTCAACTGTAACGGACTCCAGTGCAAGATTGAGAAGATATTGATAGCTACGCTCCAAAAGACCAACGTGAACAGCAACTCAACATTTTGAACTGGGCCGAATACAATGTGAACCGTAGAGATCGCGAGCGAGATAATAGTGGTGGTTTATGGGTCGATTATGGATGGCAACGCAACCGCAGCTGGGTTTCCGATGGGCAACGCCCCTGAAAGGAAAATCTATAGTACGAATAACAACTATAGTTAAGTTCTATAAAATTGAAGGCATTAAAATTTTGAAGAACCAGCAATTAAGACTTGAGTGTAAATAAGTTGAAAGAAACAGTTGAAAAAAGAAAGAAATTTCCGCGGCAACCACAAAAATGCAGTTGCCAATATAGCAACTCAGTTGCCAGTTGCCATCTGTAATACCATTTCAGCCACTGTCCACCCAACTGAAGTTCGGTTTCAATCCCGACCTATTAGCTATCATCAATCACCACACCGTGCATTGTAGTCTTATCGCAGCAGACAGCGACCTCAAGGAAACCATCATAAAGTTTCAGTATTTTTCTCTCCGGTCCGGTGAAAATTTGTAACGAATGATAGAAGGGGTACACACTTCGATGTACTATTCGGCATTCTGCACAATGAACGACGACGCACCCATTAGGATTATGGGTAGCTGCAGCAGCTCGTCTGGTGTAACAACAGTAAGAGCTGGCCTGATAAACAGTAGAACGTGGCGACCTACGCTGACGCTTGCATTGGACCATCTGCAAATAATCATCTCGATCGATAAACCTGCTGATTGGAGCGGCTTCGCCGAAATTGCTGAGCTATTTAGACGACATCCTTTGTGATGTCTAATTTAACGCGTAAAAAGGGTACCAACTGGCAACGCTAAGGGCATACCGGTCTATGTGCGCCTCAATGCCGGCCAGATTAATACCGTACCTTATCACTGTAGTCAACATGTTTTGCCGCCTCAAAGTGTTTCTGCAAATAACCTTCCATAAGGAAAAGCACTTCTATTAAAAAAATGATGTATTTTTAACAAAAATAGCGGATTTTTATAAGATAATTTTTTTAGAAACCTGGGAACTCCAAGAATTGAGCCGACTAAATGTCGACCGATCTCCTGGATCAGCGTGCAATGGATACAAGGGACGTGATTTAATTATTAAATAGTTCATAGACCATATACCCCAAAATTTCTTCTACACCAAAATTTTCTTTAACTAGAAAAATACTATTAAAGACTTTTTGGTTTGCTTGCGCTGCATCAACCGTTTTTTACCTCTCCTGAATATTTGGAATTTTTTGAGTTGACTATTTTTGATTGCGGTATGCAAATACAGTGACATTGGCTAATTTGGATATCTCATCTTTATCTTCAATATCAACGGAAAAACTGCTACTACATATCGCTTCCGGTGAGCAAATCTTATTTATGACGTAAATGACAGTTACGTGGTTTGCACTTTAAACGACGATATAAGTCTCCTTCGGGACGTTGAGTCGCGATACTCCATCCATCATTCATATTTTATATACCAAAGTAGAGGTTGTAGTAGTAGTATGTATTTATGTTGCCGAATCTAAATACATTTATTAAAAAGTAACACTGTAGGAAAAATACCAAGTTTTGAAATTATACAAAAAGCGCACGGTAGTAGGTTATGGGCCTGTTGATAGCTATCAAAAACTATCAGATTTTCCTGTTCGCGTACACAAAAATCCAGCAAAGTAGCGGAAAATGAGAGACCAAATTGACATTTCATTCTGATGAAATGCTGCTAGTTTCTGCTGGAAAAAATTTCGCCAGCAGCCATTTGCCAGCAATCAAAGTTTTTTAGATTTAGATTTAGATTTATTATTATGATTTTTAAGTTTGAAATAACTTATTAGAACTGAAAATGTATCGGAAGAAAGGAAATACTCATTCACTCATGTTTGATTAGCAAATTGTTTTAGGAAAACTTTTAATTGATGTTCTTTTCATACATATTTTCTATTTTATGCTTTTGTATGTAAACAAAATTTCGATCAGCTGTACTTAAAACTTGCAAGTTTTTGCTAGTTTTGCGTTCGCGTACTTTTGCTAACATTTCTCTCTTTGAGAGAGAACAGATAAAAATTCATTGGAATTTTGCTGCTGAGATTTTTTTTTGCTGGAAGAATACGCGAATACACCAATTTTCGTTTGTAGGAAAAAAAAATCAAATATTGACAAGGAAAACATTATTTTATTCAACAAAGCTTTTTTATTATACCCGAGCGCACTTGTGCACAAGGGTATATTAATTTTGTTCACATAACGGTTGTTTGTAACAGCCAAAACGAATCGAGATAGATATAGACAAATGTATACATAAATGATCAG